>NC_089751.1:46018116-46205616 GCF_040412425.1 Macrobrachium rosenbergii | reverse complement strand
AGACCTAATTTATTACACACCCACCCAAGTCCAACAATGAGGGAAGACGGTCAACTTTGGCAATTAAACAGCGTTTCTTCATGATTCAAGTAAATAGCATTTCATCCTGATTAAGTAAATAGCGTTTCTTCATGATTTATGCCAACCTAGGTTAGGTTAGGTAACAAATGGCGTGGCCTAGCAGGTTTATGTTGAGAAGAATTTGGTTTGATTGCATCCCTATCTATGACTATGGTTATCATAACACCGATTATTAGACTTGGGATAGTTATATTTGGTTAGGTTAACCACCTAGACCTATTCCTGAGATGAAGTCAAATTCGTCTAGGCTAGGTTGTTTTATGCAAAAATTTTTCGGAAAAACTATAATTTACATGTGAAATTATTTACGAAGTTAAAAGTAATATGAAAGTAATCTTTAACAAAAAATATAATGTATGATAATGTTTTACACGAAATAAAGTTTTCATCAACTCCATTTAGCTTACTCCAGCCTAGGGTAAACTAAGCCTAATCTTCAACTGTGTGGCTAGTGAATAACATGGACAAACACATCAACCCTTGCCATGGCAATGTTAACTTATTTTATTTTGAATCTCATGCCAACTTACAATAGCCTACCCCCAAAACGAAGGATTAAAGTCTTACCGTATAACCACGGAGTCTGTTCCAGATGTGAGAGACCCAAGGATCGTCGATGGTCACAAAGTTTAAATTCCACTAATTCCTTTAAGTTTCTTTTACACTCCTTGCAGTATCCTTTCTTTTGTCTGACATTGGCTTCACTTGTTACCAAATATTTATTTTCTCCAGTAACAGTTACTTTAGTTATTTAGTACTTCAATTCTGAACGCTGGAGACTATTCCCTGACCAGTATATGGGTACAGCAAGAATTCGCTGTAAACAAGTATATCAATAATATGCCTTTTACATCCCCCACGGCCGACCTTTCCTTCCTTCCTCCTACCCCAAGTGTAGTTGCCACCTTTTCTACAGTACTTTAATTAATATTAATTGATTTTTACGTGATTTACTTTTTTAGATGACTTCATTCTCTAATTTGTCCCTTAACGGTTGACTCAACCCCTTCTACCGTGTACTTTTCGTAGGCTAACAATTTTCGACTGTGCTAATATTCCCCCAAATTTGGCAGGAATTTTAGGGTCTCTTAAGTCCAATCCTTTATTGCCTTCATTTCCTTGTAGGCAACCATCTCTACTCAACACTCCACAAACCTCAGTCCTTCATCTTTCCTTCTGCTAACCACTTAGTTGAATCTTTGTTGGAGTTGGAAGACTGTGTCGTTACTTTAGTTCGAAAAGTAACCTCTTGTTGAAGTTAAGTGTTCTGAGGGTAACCTCTTGTTGAAGTTAAGTGTTCTGAGGGTAACCTCTTGTTGAAGTTAAGTTTGCTGAGGGAGCTACAGAAGAACCTTCCCTGAACTCAAACAGTTTGTTCAACCACAGCGTTATACTATGGTGAAGTGTCCGATATTACCGTTAAAAGGACCTTAATGAAAAGCGCTGCCACAAATTGAAATCTCGTAAGTATTCCCGATCACTTCTTTATTTGTTTATGCACTGGCCCTTCGGTATTAATTCAACGCAATTTTGAGTATATGACGGCATAATGACCGCCAACTTAACTTGGGTAAGTTCCCAATCTAGTAGGCCTAGATGTCAACAGTGGTTACTTAAGAATCACCTGGTTTATGCCAACAAGGGATCTTATGCTAAGTGCGGTAAGATGCGAAAGGCTGCTGGGAGGCTTGGTAAGGCCGCACAGGACTACGATCATTTTTGGTTATTCTAACACCACGCAGAGCGATGAGAATGCTATGGCAATTAAACTGTCCTGTTGTCGTTGGTCATCTGTCATTTCAAGAAAATTTACTCAAGAAAAAGTTTCACGATACCCCGATAGGTTCTCTTCTGCCATGGGTAGCAGTCGATTGTCTCGCAGACTTCAATTGTGACATACGTTCTTATCACTTGTGTTGTGTTCACCATTTCCATCCTCTTCTTTAAACTAGCATTTGCCACAGATTCAGACTGGGTCTGTTTCCATCCAATTTTGCGTTAGCTTTCAACTTTTTACTTAAAAGATAATAATTTCAGATCATTTTACCAGTTTCTGTACTTCTTACGGTGGAGAATCAGAAAAAAATTTTGCTGTCTGTGAACATCAGTCCGTTTGTCTTTCATTCCCGATATTGTGTATGGCATGAACTTAGCCTACACATCATAATTTCTGTCAGAGACATGCTCAGTAGCAAGGGTTTATGCGATTAAATGCACCGGACTATTCGCTCTCTTATCCATTTGCTGTACTGCAATCTGATTATACTATTATCTCTGCCGGCGAAGTCTGTTCGTGGTCTGGATGTATTTTGTTGGACTAATTTACTAAGAGGTGAATTTCTGCCCGCGCCAGCATCCCAAAAAAATAATTATAATAATTATATATATATATATATATATATATATATATATATATATATATATATATATATAATATATAAATTTTTTTCTTTTTTTAATGAATAACGAACGATAACGAAAAGTAAAAATTGCAGTGTGTTCCCCGTAGACTCACCACTTACGGGATCTTTAAGGTTGAATAGCGAAGCCTCGTCGAGGCTAAGCACAGTCTAGAAGGCTCTCTTCATCAGACTTGACTCCCACCTGCGTTATTGATTTTCAGCGTCGCATTTACATGGATTCATGATATCACAAACTCTTCGGATATCCTTGTAAAAATTTTGTACCAAAAAAAAATAAAAACCCTGCAATATTAAGTAACTCAAGCTATTCAACTGGAGACTACGCTTCTTGTATCTTGTTCTTACATTCCATGTCCTAACATTTAGTTTCACATGTTTACAATCCTGAAAGTGGGTAAGCTAATTCTACTCATATTTTAGCTTTTTAAAAACCTTTTATTACAAAACGTTAAAAAAAAACAAGAGAAGATCCTGCAACTCAACACACAGCATTTGTGAAATAACAATAAATAGTCACACATGTCTTGTATCTTAGCCTAACAAATATTAACTTAGCCTATTTAGGAAGATGACACGTAAAAGCAATTTATCATCTAGAATTTGATGAGAACAGTTCCAAAGGGCGCCAGCATCGCAGCAAAACAGGAGTTTCGGGGGGCGTAGGGTCAAGAGGAAATACGAGGATCATTTTGAACTGCTTTTGCTCAGACTCTTTTTCCCCTGCTACAGTGCAGCTTGTGATGGAATCTGAAAATAAAGAACAAAAATTTTCGTTAACCATTGCATCGTTATTGAGGAATTAGATATATGCTTTATGAAGTGCTCTTTTATGATATAAATAGCATTAGAAATAGCTGCAAATACATAATGGACAACAAACCTTATGAATAATCCATTTTATTTATGATATCAGATGAGTGATGCGGTATTCTAATGAGAAAAACTGAGTGTCAAGTCAGCAGCGGCTTATATACTTATAATTATTCTTTTTATCACTTCTCTACACTGATTTTTTTCCAAGTCAAGACTTGAGAAGAAACACTGATAACTGCTCAGCGATAAAGCCAAATAAACTGATATAACGTTTTCATCGGCAAAAGTTTTAGACTGGGTTTTCTTTTTTTGTGGGGGGAACTGAAAATTACAGAGGAAATAGAAAACAGTGCCTGTGGCTATAGGTGACTGAGCCTGGTTCGACAACCCCAGCTTTCTCTCTCTCTCTCTCTCTCTCTCTCTCCCCGCTGAGAGTAGGTGTAGAGCACGGAAATGGGAGGGGAGCTTGCTGCAGCTATTGGGTGCCTGCTTCCCGGGCTGGCGTTAAATTCTCTCTCTCTCTGTTCTTACTGGTATCACAATTTCTGTTGCTTCTGTAGGCTCTTGTGATTTAAGCATCTGTGTAGATAACTTTTCACTTACATAACTTGTAAACAAGAGAATAATGTAACAGTTAAAGCCTTTCCTTAGGCTACTCCCAACACAGAATGTTCAGGGCTCACCATTGTCTATCAAAACTGGCGTGAACACACACGTGCTAAATATGGCTTCTATTTTTTTTTTACCGTATTACAGGATGGATGTTATAAAACTGTGATCTTTGGAATAGCGTTTCCACTGATATTCACTTTCAGCTTTCATTTTTCCTTGTCAGGTTTATATATATATATATATATATATATATATATATATATATATATATATATATATATATATATATATATATATATATATATATATATATATATATATATATATATATATATATATATATATATATATATATATATATATATATACAGTATATGCATATGAATTTTTTATCACATCACCATGAAATTTTTTTATTTACAATTAAGCTAAAAATTTTATTTTATATCCAATTCGCTCTGCCTCGGTAATAATACCGAAGTTGTACCGCTTATCAGTTACACCACCCCTCAATATATGTGTAGGCCTATATATATATATATATATATATATATATATATATATATATATAAGATGGATAAATAGATAGGTATGTATGTTTATGCGTCGTGATATAATCCAAACTTCGCTCGTTTGACTCTTGAACACCACAAATCATCTCGCAGATTTCTTTGAAACGAGGACTGGCAGTGAATTTTTTTCTGCACACAGTCGCAGAACAAAAGACAATGCTTACCTGCGCACTTCAGTGATATCCTATCTTCTTGTAATCTTCAGGCTGAGTGAAGTAGTATCCCCAGGGAGCAAAATATTCGTAACCGATTTTATCCTTGTTGGGCCCACGGTAGACTTGGATTTTGACACGTCCCAGTTCTTCCTTGTAAGGAGAATATCCTCCATCAGCAATGGCAACGGGGCTCGCGTAAGCTATGGGCAGGGGATACGCCCTGGGCATAGGGATAGCTGCGGCAATTCCAGCCAAGATGGCTAATCCCAGCAAAATGACCTATTGCAAATAAAACGAAAGATTTTGTATATTTCACATGGTGAGATTTTCCCCGTACCGATGATGAACTCCTTTTAGGAAGGCAAAAAAAAAAAATGCACATTTTGTCACATGATATAGCAAGGTGGTGATATGAAGATGACTTAAAGTCAAGCGAGAGATCTACGGTTGGCAGAAAAGAAACTTACTCTGACTCTGGACTCCATTGCGGCTTAAGCTGTGACGGACGAATGTTGCATTGGCCGAAGTGGGAGGGTTTATATATGCCTTCTAGGGCAGGAGCGCGCGAAAGCTTCTCTGATGCCGGTCTGTTGGGGTGGGTGGGAGCGGACCCTCCTGGTTTCGGGTTAGGGTAGGGGAACATCGTCGCTTTGCAGCTTGATGCTGACTCATCGTTAATGTGTCAATTACTTCAAGAGCTTTCATCAATAACTGCGTCGTTGTCGGGTGCTTCAGTCCTGTAATCAACTGTTATTGATCATTTATTATAGTGCAATGAGGTTTAAGTCTCTCTCTCTCTCTCTCTCTCTCTCTCTCTCTCTCTCTCTCTCTCTCTCTCTCTCTCTCTGGTTGGGAAATAAATTTCAAAACCATTCAAGAATCACTGTTCTTTACAACTCGGTAACATATTCTTTGACTACCAGATTTACATCTATTAGATGCCGCATCTTGCCTTTGAAAAACTTCCCAATCTTATTATTATTATTATTATTATTATTATTATTATTATTATTATTATTATTATTATTATTATTATTATTATAAAACCAGCCTAAAAGGTCATTTACATTAACTTGCAGAGCAAGCGTCCACAGAAAAGAATGTTCTTATATAACTGAAGAGGAGACAGAGAGACGCAATCAGCGACTGTATTTCATTAAAGATAAACCTCAAAATTTCTGTTAAAGAGTTACGACAGATGTCACAAAGTTTGAAGTACATATCAAAGCAGCAAATCTACAGAAAAAAGTCAGTAGAGACCTAATTAGGTTAGTGTAAAAAAAGGGGGGACCATTTTAAAAACTTGGAACCCATTTAAAAGTGGATGTTTAGCCACACGAAATTTTAAACTGCCTCCTAAAATTTATGAAAATGTTTGAAGCCAAAGCTGTAGCTGGTTTAGCTTCTACCCAAATCCAAACTAAAGTACTGTAGTAAATCAGTGTTGCATGATACTTGAAATTTAGGCGTATTGGCATCATTAATATAGACAGGAAGACTTCCGGTACTGGGTGGTGAATGTGATGACAAGGTGCTCTGCACAGTAAAATAGCACTTACTAGCTCTTACTTCTTTACCCCATTTCCATGGATAGCAGGAGGATAGTACTGGGAAAATCGCGACATGCTTGTGTGATTTCATGCTGTGTCCAGCATTTAGTAAAATGCCATATCTCTGTTGAGCGTTGATGGATTTATTGTATCTTGTTTCACAGACCACGAACATACGAGTATTTTTGGTATATCTAAGATGAGGCCCACCACTGTGCTAGTTGAATACAATGCATAGGTCTATGGCAGTATTGTGCATATACATTCACGACCGGTGATCTTTGCTAATTAAAGCTACAGTATATCGACGAAATTGGTCCCAGCTTTCTCCTGAACGAGAGAGTAGTCATAATCGTTTTTTTTAAATCTCTGAAGCATGTCCTTTGTCTCACAAAAATTGTATTTTTTGCTATATTCGTTTTTGTCTTCCTTGTGTAAAACTTCATGCCTTTGATAACCATTTCAAATGCATTTAAATTCAATGGTTGTACTTATTCACCCGATTTGCTTTACTGCATAATAACTATGATGTCACCTTCTGTATTGGTCTATTGGCATAGGTCTCTGAAATTAGACTATGGTATTATCTTACTCGCGCGGTGATAATTATGTTACCGGTTGGAAGTTCAAGAGAAGCTGCAGTACTAAGGTGTAGCTTGCTATCTCAGTCTTAATTTATTTTTTCAGTTATCAATTTTATATTGTTATTTTAATAGTTAACTGTAATCATCATTTTCGGTTCATCTATATTTGAACACATTTTATTTTCTGTCTTTAATATTTTCATTTCCAATTTGAGTGTTTTAATTTTCTTCTTGTTTTTTATCTGTCATAATTCATTTACGCCAGGAATTATGATACGAAATCTTATTTTTATTTTTATTAAAGTATATAATATTCGTTCCTCACAAGTTCAACAGATTTCTCTTATTCCGATGAGAGAACACGGGAGTAAAAAAGGAGACGACAAAGCTTCAAAAATAAATGAAAAGATGCTTAATATCTGTATTTTGAGTATGCTGGATGCTCAAGCTTCTCTTTGATATTTTTTGGCAGTTTAGTCTTGTGGTTTTCCTATCGAAATGACTTCTTATTAGTAAAATTTACTTAGTTGCGGCTTCAAAGATAAATGAATAGCTAAAACCGGTTGTCAGAAAAAAACCAATGGCAAGTATCAGCAATGGTTTGTAAATATAAAATAACCTAATAATAAAAATTTGTTCCCCTCCCACACTCAAATCTTGGGAACGCCCGTCAGTTTTACCATAACCTTCTTTGGAAAAGTAAGTCTTTGTTGTGTGCGCTTTTCACCTGTATATTACTGGTGGCGAAGTGATCAAGCAACATCATACTGTTATCTCGTCACACAACTGATACAGTAACAATGAAACAATCTTTATGATGTTCTGCATTACATGGGGTAACTTTTTCTTCTGCATACCATTAAGAAGCCTACTTTTAATAATTGTACGAAATTTGAATGAATAAAATACTGTAAAATCAGCTCGCTTGTATTAGAGCTTTAACCTGAGCCGGACAAAATGCTCTTGACATTAGCCTTTCCCAACGAAGAGCTGAGTTATTGATATGAATAATGTATCGGTGCTTCAGTCGATCAGTTTGAGTGATGAGGAAAACACACACACCTGCAAATCTCTTTGTCAAGCAATGAATTAGATAAATCGACAGTAGTTTTTATGACAGACACTCACGAAAATCTCAATAAGCCAGAGAGAAATCAGCACCTTAGAGGTGACCTGTTTATTTCGGGTTCTTACGACCTCCTCCTTTAGACACAGACTTGTCTTAGACTTACAATGGCTTGTCTATTCATCAGTAACACGAAGGTGCTCTTGTTAGCAAAAGTTTGTTTTTGTTCAAATTACAGGTACTACTTGTTTTCACTTAGACCTAAAGCTGGTCTCGCCTATAGTCCTATACCACCACGGCCACGGATGGAACCGTTATTGTACGCCCCGCCCCTTTTCCCTCCTTTTCTTGGCTTCCGCCCATAAATCACTCTACCAGCTCAAATAATACAGGATCTTGATAAAGGATTTAATCCTAACTAGTAAATCTTCAACGTCCATAAAACCGACTGTATGTGATCGAGAAAACGTCAAACAAAGTTTTGAAATCTTTTGAAAAAATCAAAAAGTTTTAGATGAACTGACGTGACATAACGTAGTTTTATTTGCTTTATTTCCGCTGTTAAAACCTAGAAAAGTTGGGGGCATATTATTGATATTTGTCAACTTAGTCAACAGGAACAAATTTTGCATTTACATTTTCGCTTTACCTATTGATCGACAGGTTCGATCCTGCCTTTCATGGCGCGAAGAAGCAAATAAGCAATTTTTCAAATATCTGCAAAATTGAGAGAGAGAGAGAGAGAGAGAGAGAGAGAGAGAGAGAGAGAGAGAGAGAGAGAGAGAGAGAGAGAGAGAGAGCAGTCTAAATGTAACATAAACAATAGTTTTGGATACTAAAAGCAAAAGGCTTAGGCCTATTTTCTAAACATCTCCCACAGTTTGCATTTCCTAATGACAGTTTTCTCAAAAGTATGCCTTGACATATTTCTGATGTCATGGGCACTGAGGATCTTCAATAGCCTCTTACTAGAAGTGCGTTATGAGGTGCTTTGATGATTGAAGACATAACTGTACAAATTATTAGGTGCAAACTTCTTTGTTGCATGCTCATTGAGGAACTTCTTTGTACTTATATCGGCTTTAGGGATAATTTTGCTCATCAACAGGGCCTAGTTAACGTCACAATGCAACAGTTTTTGGTAAGAGGATTTGTTGGTTTAGCTTAAGGTGACTTGTGCAAGCACAGGCACTGCCTGTTTTTCTGTTTGTTCCCAATGGACAGAAGCGGCTGTCTCTCACGTCAATGCTCAGATGAGGATTAATAGTCCCAGCTTTGATTGCTATGATGCCTTCTTTAGTGCCATACCATTTGCCTTCTATTTTCACATATTTCTCATCTCATATTGTTATGCGTGTACCTTTAACAACATCAGTTACCTCGTAACTTCTCGATTTCGTCACTCTTTTTTTGGATACGTTTACCACTAAAAGCCTCGAATGCAAAACGAGAAATAAATGAAGACGTCTCTTCTACCCGCGGTAAGATTAAACCCCGTAGCATATTGGACTGAGTGGCTGCCCCAGTGAAGTCGAATCTCGCCACAGAAGAAGAAATTGAAAGGCTAAGAGGCCATTATGGCTATCAAAAAACATATGTACCTGATGAAATGGCCAGTAGATTTTCTATACACAGATGCATGTGTTCGTGTGTGTTGATTAGTACACCCTTTTATTGTCTTCGTGATGGTACTGTACTTTCAGTTATTTTGGTTTTATCTTCTTTACAGATAAAAACGTACCACTGTTAGAAAGCTTGCTTATAAATTAATCACCGTTTATGTTTTACCATGCAAAATTTTAAATAATAATAATAATAATAATAATAATAATAATAATAATAATAATAATAATAATAATTAATAATAATAATAATAATAATAATAATAATAATAATAAATTCAGAAGTGTAATAATCAGACGACAGTAGATAAATGACAGAAATGAATCTGAAGTGAAAAAGACTGAATTTTTCACTCGAGATGTGAACTGACAAAATACCAAAATGGAAGTGAGTACAGAATCATTGATGTGTTAAAAGGGCCAATTACATGTTAATTATCAAGCTATGCGAAAGCGAGAAAATTGCAGCAGGGGAATAGATTTTTGAAAGTGCGAATGATTAAAGCAAAGAATAGGTACTATTTAAAACTTAATGGCTGCCTCGGTGCACGAGTAATATCAGAAAGCTCTTCTTCGTGAAAGTAGAGAAGAGAAGTTCTGACGCGTCCCGTTATCGGAATCGGCCGGTGGAAGCATCCGCGGGTTGTATCCCAGTCCAGTTGCCTGTTCATTTTCACCCCCTTGAGAGTATTTGACCACTTTCTACTGACTGCTCCAGCTGAATTCTGTACAGTTATTTCAGAAAATGAGAAAACTATCAAAGTGGACCGAAGTTATGGCTCTTTATTACTTACTTGAGCTAAAGAATCCGTGGGTTCCATGTCACGATTAAAAAGACATTTCTCACCACGATACAGTGAAAGGAAGCAATCGTTCTTTTTCTTGAAATTCTTAGTTATAACATTTTAGATATTTTTTACACAAGGGGAACTATAGGGACATCACGACACACTTTCTCTCTGGGTCTGAAGAATAGAAAATATTGCTGGAGGGGGTGGCGGTCGTAGGCGGCAGAGAGCAGGCTGACCGTGCCCAGTATATGAGCAAGACCTTCCCCGGGATGGAGCCGTTGTAGAGGTTGATCCCTACAACCATGATTTCTATTTTGTCGATACTGTAAAATGATTAACCAAGCGGATCCGGCGCCAGGTCATCACGCCATACAGTCATGAATCAATTCGAATCAACTTAAAATTCTCGAAATTTGGCATTTTCTCTCGAAATTTGACATTTTCGCTAAGATTCTTATGAAACTCGGAGTTCGTCCAATCTTGTTTGTTTTATTATTGTCTCGTGAAATTAGAATTTTTTTAGAAGAAGAGCTTGATATATATATATATATATATATATATATATATATATATATATATATATATATATACATACATACATACATACATACATACATACATACATACATACATACATACATACATACAAAGACACTGGCTGAAATATATTTGATGTCTAGATAGCGCAAAGCCAGTCAGACATTCTTTTCAAGCTCAGTACCTTACTTCCCTCATGAGAATCAGTAGAGGGCTGTCTGCTTTTGGTTTAATTCACACACCGAAAGAGAGAGAGAGAGACCAATGAATTCTTTGAGAACTCATCCCTGATGAATTTGCAAATATCCTGCAGAAGAGGTATACGATAAATTCAACTTATGTTTGCATAGTACTGAAATAATATTAGCAAGCACTCTGTTTATTGTATATAATATTCAAGTTCCAAGCAATGTATTTAGCATTTACACATTACTTTGGCGGTAGTAATTAGTATTTTAAAACTTTTTAGAGTTTTTTCATCCATCATTGTATTATATATATATATATTATATATATATATGCATATATACACATATATATATATATATATGCATATATATACATATATATATATATATATATATATATATATATATATATATATATGATTAACTGTCATTTTAGACCTATCATTTGACTCTACATCGTACTAAAAAAATATATATAGCAAAGTCTGTATCCCAGTAATAACTCTCATGATTTTAACGATGCAGAAATGCCGATATACGTATGATAATGATACAGATCCTCTCAAACATTAGAGGTTACACTTACATCCCGTATAAATATACGAATTTGGAGTCTCAGATCTGCTGAGAAAGAAAGTGGTATCTTTGATGAATGGTTTCACCGCGCTTTGGTGAGTGCACAGTCCCGTCCCGTGGGTGAATGTTAAGTTTCCTTGTCGTTATCCTCTCGTTCTTAAATAAATGAGGTAATACAGTCTAATTTCATATAGTACGCCATGATTTACCTTATACATAAATCACAGCGCCTTAACCCATAGACCTTGGCAGGAGCAGGTCTAAACAGGCACGTGGATTTTTAAGGAAACGCGTCTGTGCAGTTCCCTTCCTCTGCTGGATAGTGTACGGAACGCTTAACTCGAGCGTTGAGCGAGACGCCAGACGTAGCATATCGTGAGAGAGAGAGAGAGAGAGAGAGAGAGAGAGAGAGTATGATAACGGTTATGATGAGTGAGTGCATAATAATTTCTCTACAGTTTCAACCAGTTGATTATGTCTATGGTTGCGCTGTTTCGTGTTAGATTAGTTTTAACTTTCATCTCGTCTGTAACTGTAACATTTGCTGAATGTAATGCACAAATATCTTGTGGTCTTTTACAGTTGTTCCGAAGCGACCTGTTATTATTTGCTGAAAATGTTAATGATGCATTCAGTGTGAGATTGTCTGCTGGTATCTGTAATCGGGTACCAGACAGAGATAACCACTTAAAATTTGGGTTATTCCTAATCACCAGTAATCAAGGCTGTTTTTTTGAGAGGAACCGCCATTTCAAAATATATTCTATTATAGTTAGCTACGTTTCCGTGTTGAATTTAAGCTTTTCAAAAGCAAGCATGGAAGCCTTTTTTCCCACCTGGCTGAACTTACATAGTACTTTCAACTCTAAGCACGACGAACTATGTTTGACTGAGAATTCTGGAAGAGATCACCTCGCGTACCGAGATAATATTGCATTACCGCAAGGCAGCGCTTACCTCATACTTCACAGTAACTGTCACGTGCAGTGAAAGTGGTTAAATTTAATTTGCGAGATACTAAAACATCTCGTGACCAAACTGAAAAGGTGATAAGAGAATGAAAGCCTTTGAATGGTCAGGCAATACCTTTATAATGAAACTATTTAAGTTGTGGGATCGCAGGTTCGTAAATTCCTATTTCGGCTCAGAAAGAGTGCGATTAGTTTATCAATTATCTCTAGTTCACACCTCAGTCAATAGCTTCTGTCGCTTTCAGCTGTTTTCTCGTCGAAAATGAAAGCTGTTGATGCAATGCAAGAGAGATGTTGTGATGGATAATAAAAAAAAATTAAATGAAAGTTTATTGAGAGTACCTGCAGTACAGGTAGTCAGTCACTCAAGGGTGAAATGAACTTTACAGGTGGTCAATGAAGTACTTGTATGCACTTGCATGTTTGCTGGAGAATGTGAACATGCTTGCATATATTCAATCACGCGTACACATTCGTCTATATATACATATATATATATATATATATATATATATATATATATATATATATATATATATATATATATATATATATATATATCTGTATGTATACATGAATTTTCCGTGCTCACACATTGCCTGTGTGTGCATACGTTTTCAACTTTCCCTCGCTATGTGAAAAGTCATTTATGGTTCCCTTGCTTTCAACGTTTTCTCATCGACAGTGAAAATTGTTAATTGAAAATGAACAAGATAACTGTGGGAAAAGAAAGGTGACAGCAAATAGATAGGCATGGTGAAAAGATGTCGTACTGTGATGTGTGAATAACATAACACACGTATGCGTATCTGCTCTGTTGCCTGTATACAAGTATATAATACACCTGTAAATAGGCATATGAAGGTATGCAAGTATTTCGCGTTTGCGCATAAAAAATACGGGATTCGGAAGATTCCGTTACAGTAGCTACCACTGTAACACTGGTTGCGTATGCCTATAAACTTCTCAGTCATCATAGCGAGTCTTTTTAGGCTGAGGATCCTAGACCCACGCCCCTCGGCATTGATCAAAAGCGCTTAAAGGACTTTATCTCACTGATGATACGAGAATCCTTAGACATATATATATGTATATTTATTATATATATATTGTGTGTATAGTGTGTGTCTATGTATGTATGCATATATATATATATATATATATATATATATATATATATATATATATATATATATATATATATGCCTGCATGTGTGTGGTGCATGCATGGATATAAACAAAAAGGTATAAATTAACATCTGGCGTTTAAGTTAAGAGTATTTATACGCATCTTAGTAGTTATGAAATAGAAATTACTGATTATTTCACATTGGCTGGTTATATTCCGCGAATGAAGTTGAAAGATGCAAACAATTTCCCCTCCTTTTCTGTAACCTAATTGATATCAGTAAATATTCAACACCTAGTGCCTGTTCTCATCCGCATGATTATCAATCCAATATTATCAATATTCTCTCCTAACCTGTCCCCTTACCTCTTTCGAATAAAATTATTAAAATAAAAATAAAAAGTGTCTCGTATCAGTACCTTCTTTCTACTCTTCTCTCCCTAAAATTTCCTACAGACACCCATTTCTATCATTATGTAAATATTTCCGGGAAGCTGAGCAATAAACCTTTCCCCTCATCGTGAAGCTGAAGTCATAAAATCTCGATGGCTAAAGCATATGTCCCTCCTGATTTTGGTTTAATGGCTCCCGCTCCTTAGCCACCTGTTCAGCTAACGTCTGCGTCAGTCATCCCATACCCTCCATTTGAGGCGCCCCTTAGGGAGCGTCAGTGCACCTCACGCTGTGCACTGTAGTTATTACTTAGGCTTCTTACCAGCGTCCCTGTGACCCCTAGCTGTAACCCCTTGCATTCCTTTTAAGGTACCTCTGTTCATATTCTCTTTCTTCCACCTTCCTTTCCATTCTCTCCTAACGGTTGTTTCATAGTGCAACTGTAAGGTTTTCCTCCTGTTACACATTTCAAGCCTTTTTATTCTCAATTTCCCTTTCAGCACTGAATGACCTCACAGGGTCCAGCGCTTGGCCTTTGGCTTAAATTTTATATTCCATTCGTTCTATCCGAGGCAGGTCATTTGTGTCCTGCTTTGTGAGATATTCCGTTTCCAGCGGAAGGAGAATTTGTGGCGCTCTCCTCCGGGACTCTCAGTGGAACCAAAGAAGCCCATATCTATTGAAGCTCAGCAGCAGATCACCCCAACCTATCTCTGCCAGTCACATTTCCTGGTTCATTTTCATTTTTTGTTACTGATCATATGTTTCAATTTTCAATTTTTGCTTTTATGGAAGCATCTAGCTCTATGTAGCATTGCACATCTAGTCTAGAGCTATGATGGTAGCCATGGATTAACTAGCTGGAACAGCTGTCGGCAGGAGACAATAGATGAAACACCACAATAATTTCCTTCTTTCTCTTCTTCTTCACCCTTGAAGAAACGAAGTGTACTTATATGTATACATATGCGTTCTTCCTTTTGGAGACTGAGGCTTTATAAGGCGTTACATAGTATGAGTTGCGATGCCCTTCGCTATTCTCCACTTGGCACCCTCACTATGAACTACCGCAGTTGATCGACTACCCAGCACTTAGTTCTCATCCTAGATCAACAGTCATCATGGGATTTTGTGGCATATGCTTCAGTCATCCTGTATCATTAGAGAATCATACCCACTGTGTGTGTTGAAGTGGGTGTATTAATCACTGGACTACACTTGGACACACATAGGCCTACACACACACTATATCTATATATATATATATATATATATATATATATATATATATATATATATATATATATATATATATATATATATACATATACTGACAAGATGCTTCTCCTCGTAAGGGCCTGATTGTAAAAAGCAAAACGTCAGTCATTATACGTTCATCCAATAATTGCTGGATGAAAGGTCAATCATGTGCGAAAAAACTTGATTCTGTTACTTTGTATGCCTGTGGAAAAGGCTTGTTAGCAGTGCATTAATTTCATATTGACACTGTTCACCTCTATCACCCATGCACTCTCATTCTTTCCAGATTTTTAAAGCCTCCGGCTCCAACATCCACTCTATTTCACCTAGACACCTCTTTCTCGGTTTCACTTTCCACATTTCTCTTAAAACTCCTGAATCATCTTCCATTTTCCCCACGTGACCTCACCATATCTTGATACTCCACTTACTCTATGCAAATGAATTTTATCACTACCTTTTTTTCTTTCAGTTCTCATCATTTTCTACATTTCACAACCATAAGGAGAGCTTAACTGCCAAACCACAACCATAAGGAGAGCTTAACTACCAAACTTTTGCAAAGAGCCTGCTACCTTCCTTGCTTCACATACTTATTGATTCATCCCTCCTCTTATCCTACAGTATCCATTACATTTATTCCCGAATACCTACATTAATTAGCCATTGCCATTATTCCACCATCCATATTAACATTCAGTGCTCTATCTCCACAATTGTCTTTTAACCATAATATTCAATTTGAATCTTCTCCTTTAACGAACGCCTTTAAATACCATGATCAGTTTCTACAGCGCTTCTCAGCTATCTGCAATTAATTCTGTTCTGTCTCCTAACCCAGCTATTCCATAATCTATTCACTTATCCTTTTCTTTTCCCGTGATCTTGCACCTACATCTCCTGCTCTTCCTTGAAGTCTTTCATGACTCTCCATCCGGAGAAGTGTCAAACAGTTTAACCTTGAAGACAACAACCACTTGTCTAAGACCAGCTTTTACGCCGAACATACTCAACATATGCCACATGGCATCTGTAAGATGGAGACGACAAGACGATATGTACGTTCACACACAAACACATACACACACAAACACACATACACACACACAAACACACACACACATACACACTACATACGCACAAATACGCCTGTATGACTGGGTAAGGATCTTAACATTATGTCATCAGTCTTTAGTCAAGTTCTGTTTCAAAATACATAATTGTAGACGAAGTATTGCTTGCAAAACCCTTGAGACATTCTGTCCTTCGGAGTATATTTTTGCCTTAAAAAATCGCAGTATTCTAATCAATATTGATAGGAAAATAGATTCGCCTGAAAACTGCTGTCATTTTCTACTTGCATGGGCACCTTCATTCCGGTGAAGGTTCTGTTCATGCCTTGATCTGGTGCGTTTGGTTCGATGAAATCATTTTCGCGTTGTTTTCTAAAGCTTCTGAGAATTCCAGTTATTGAGAGCGGTATTATTTTCTTTGAAAGTTGCCGATAAATTCAAGTGAAAATCTTTAGAAAGCTGTCAGGAGGTGTGCACCCACCTGTGAGAAATCCAATAATAATAATGAAAAAAAAAAAAGTTTTGCGAAGCCGCTTAACACCTCCAGTGACAACAATGTTTTCTTTACATTACATCGAGAGCAATTATTGAGCAGCCCATTAAACCAAATGCGTTTTGACGTGCTAAGAATTGGGCAATAATAAGAGACACTCCTCCTTTTCTTCTGAAACGTCGCACTGGGGGAATGTCTCTTTAGATAATATAATAATAATAATAATAATAATAATAATAATAATAATAATAATAATAATAATAATAATAATAATAATAATAATAGCAGTAGTAGTAGTTATTCTTGCATCCAATACAGACAGAAATAAGTGATTAATGTGCATGCAATACACCGCTGATATTTTTTCCGTAGCTCTTTGATTTAAGAAACTTCTATTTCCTACTGAAAAGTAAACACATCTCTAGGATGCGACAACATCAGCAGAAAGAGAGAGACAGTAATCTAAATAGAGTGTGTGCATATAGACACAGAAATGATAATGAGTGTTAGCCAGCAAAGAAGAATAGGTGTGGGATTAGCGAAGCTTCATCATTTGCATGGTGCCGATATCGCAGCCAACACCCAACGAATGCAAGTGACATTTTTACATGCCGGAAAACTTTCTTTATGTAGACATGGCTGAATATCTTCATCAAGATCTTGGCATTTGCTTTGTTGAGGCTGAAGAAAAATATCAAATCTGTACTGTCAGTAGTAACGAAAAAAAAAAAAATCTTTGAACCCATCTCAAAATCTCATGAGGTCTCACTGGTTCATAGGACCCCTCTAAAAAAATTCATTAAAATCTGGTAATACCTTCCGGAATATCTTACAGATGCAGGTAGGAAAGAAAACGGTATTCTCGCTCCATATCCGGATTCAAATTCGTTCACTGACTCCATTGGCTTTCATACGTCATTTTTGCCTATCATTGCACGAACCAGATCCCACGATGTCCCAGTTTAATAGCATCTCAGTCCGGTCATGAGGACGCTTTATATCCAGGGCATAAAGGCAGACTCTACAGGAGGTTGTCTCTCCCTCTACTGGATCTACCTGCAGGATGTCTTCCAGAGTACACTTGTTTGTAACTGAGCAGGCTTTATGCCAGCACGAGTTCTTGCTCATAGAGCAGCCCGTAACTTATAGTCGTTGTTGTTTTTGATTAAGCTGGTGTTATGTCTGCACGGACTCTTGCTCATATAGAGCTGCCCGTAAGTGTCATTTAATGATCAAAAGTGATGAAATGGTCGTGGATAAAATGAATAAAAATTTATGATATGCAAGTGAAGAATGGCCAACTTGCAGTCGAGGTTTGATCCGTTTTTTATATAGTGTGCGGACGGAAACGTAGTGTCTCAGTTCAAGAGGTTCAGGTGACACCTGCCGATCTTAATGCCTAAATCCAGTTTGGCAGTGGAGGGTGGTCTGAACGCCGTCACCATTTCCTCCTGCGTCTGACGTGATATTCTATCCTTTTCCGTATGTGATGCATATCTTGCTTATCTCTGCCTTTCAGATTCAAAGAAATTTCGTAATAAACGCCGTTTGCATGTCTCCAAAGACGACTTCTTCCAAAAACATTCTACTATGAGCATCCGGGTAAGGTTTTTTCACCCGTGCCCGTGGACTCCTCGAGAACGAAATCCAATTAAATATGGCGAAAACGTATAGAGTAACTCTTCCACATTATGAGGTGGATCATGTGGATGGTACAGTGCCAGAAATAGAACGTAGGTTAAAAATGAAAATAAAACACGATGACGATGTACAGAAGTTCTGGTGCGATCAGTGATGGACTGAAGCAGCAAGCCAAGGGATACCCGAATCCATCTCGAATTGAATTGAAATACATCAGTAGCTTTTTAGATACATCCTGGTGGCGAAACAAACAAGTGAATTTATACCCTGCATCTAATCTCTTATACTTGAGGAAGTTATCGGTAGATTTCAGTGACATTTGCAAGGATTGCTGCCGTCGTAACTAAATGAATAAATAAAATTTGGAATTTGGTAATTTTGTCGACGGAAGTTATCTGTCCTCCTCTCACGTAAGATTTTTTGTGTATCTGGTCAACCACAGGACCTGATTAATAAACATGTGTGCCTTTAGGGTCGAAAGAGACGTGCAATCTCTTAGCGCTTTCTAGTTTGCATTGTACTTACATTTTTTGCGAATCAGGCGATAAGGCCATTCATTTGAGCAGTAAGGCTACATAGAATAGAATGCTTGCAATGGATAGGTAATGGGGAAAAGAATAAGATAAGTACAGAGACAATTATTAGCTTGATAAACCTGAATAAATTATCCTTTAGGAATATACTGCTATAACAATGCTTTCGAAAATCTTTGTTCAGCGTTTGAACACGGTTATCTAATATATTGTATATAGCCAGGGAGACTAATCCAGAGGTTCTTGGTAAAGCAAAAGGTCCCTGGTACTCAACAGACTAGAATTAGGAGCCTGGTGTTCTTTGAGACACTAGACATTAACTAAAGGGGATCAGGCACTAAGGATAAGTTCCCTATCCTATAAAGCTAATGTTAAGGGAATTGGCAGGAACTTTCTGACTTTTCTCTGAATCATAATAACTTTGATCAAGAAACAGGAACCAACAATGTCCAGCAGTTTTGCTTAAAGCAAAAGATCCAGCGATGGTACTGACTTTCATTCGGAAAAACCACATTCAGCAATGGTAAAGCAAAATATCCGGAGGATCAGTTTGTCCTTAATAAGATAACTTCTTTAGATACTGAAACCCTTAACAAGAAAGGCCTATTTAGTTTAATAGTGGCATTAAGCTACATATTCTTTTCATTCCTGCACCGTTAGCGTGAAATTAAAGATCACGTCAGATTTTGAAAGACTTCTGAAAAGTAATAATAAATCATATTTGGATACGTGGTACGTGATAAACAATAAAACAAATAAAAATTTACCGTATAAGAGTGGACCTCTTTTTCCCAGTGACTAGGCCACTTTTACTTTTCTTATTTCTGTTTAGAATCTCAGCTACCGCAGTTTTGTCTCTGCATATTGTACTGTCAATTTTCATTATTGTTCATTCCCTTTCTCTTACTTTTTTCCTATTTTGAAGAGCCCTGGTTGGTGTTTCTCTAACTATTGTTTATGAGCTCCTCAAATATGCTATATTTTCTCTAATCAGTCAGTCGTCACCTGCAGGTAAAGTAAATGCATAAGGAGAGAGAGAGAGAGAGGTGTAGTAAACATTTGGCATCTAATAAAAAGTAGGTTATTCCTAGGAGTAGATGAGACACCAATGGATAACCTCTGAATTACCCAGGTCTTATTATACACGTTCTATTATATCCTGATCTATTGCTATTCATCTATTTTCGACAGGGAGAGAAGTTTTTCTTTCCTTCCTATGAAAGTTTGTGCTAAGCATCTTCATAGCGTGGAAATTAAAACTGCATACAAATTGTTTCTCAACAAAATCGACGTCGGAAAATAACAATAATTAAATCATTCATTTCCTCGAAAAGTCATGCTCGCGTCATATCATTTTTACATTCATAAGCAAATTATCTGCAAGTCGTCGGGTGGCGCACGTCTAAAAATGCAGGCCAGTGCTGTACGATTCGTTTACAACTTTAATCGCGGGCGGAAAGTTCGACCGTTTCTGAGTAGGAGTCTGGCAGTAAGTACAGTTCCGAAGAGAAAGTGGTCATTAAGACCACATGGTGCTCTTCGAAGAACGCGCCAGAAATTTCACTGCCATATACTCAGTCATTTGGGAACACTTTCTATTTCTCGGTGCAAGACATGGCGCTAAAATCTCACTCATTTCTTGGTGCATTTGTCGTGAGAAATATGACGAAAAAAAAAGTCTACCCTTCAACTTATGTGTTCAGAGGCCGTGTAACCTACTGATTTAGTTTTTTTTTTTTTGTCTGTGCTATTTCTCAAATGTTTTAGTGATGCAAACGTAAGAGCCAAAATATTTGACCTAGATAATTGTATTTTATTCATTTTTTTGTGCAGTAAATCATTAGGTATTTAGTTAGATATATCTGATAAGTAAATGTTATTTTTAGGAAACGTGAAAAGCAGTTGCATTTGCTGACGTCACCTGCGAACAAAGAAGATTCTAGAGCGAAGATATAAACTAACTGGAATTACCAAGATTCATTGTCAATAGACATCTCTTGATAAGTGGGTCACTGCTCAGTATTTCTTTGTCTTACCGAGATCCCAAAATTCATGAATCACTGTCTTCGTATCAGTCTTCTTTAGACAGTGATAACATGAGACCTCGTAATCCAGTGATCTCTAATTCAGCTTCCTAGTGAACCAGAATGCTTTCGGTGCGTTCCTTAAAATCCATTATGCCTCTGATAACCGGAGTAATGAATTATGAACCTGGTAGTTAGTTGACTGCGGTGATAGCGACCCCATCCATAAACACAACTGATGAGAACCGCAAGGTTAAACATTTTTGCAGACAGTCTCCTGAAGGAAAAGAGGCGTATGGTTAGAATATATTTCTTTCCATCATTAAACCTTTTCCCTTTACAGGACTGTGGCACTAGGGGAAAAAGTAACACAGTTGTAACAGTCACATTCATACTACTGAATCGTGGGTGAAACCGTCCCCACCCGCCAACCCCCGCCCACACACACACACACACACACACACACACACACACACACACACACACACACTGTTCCATTCCCCTTTGTCTTGCAAACTTTCCCGCTCTCTTGGAAATGAAGGATCTACCCATCCAGCATTTTCAAGGTCTCCCCCTCCTTTTCCCTAACATTTCCAAAGTATACACTTATCATCCTCCATTTTTCCCACATGTCCAAACCATCCCATGGTGCTTTGATCTACTTTTTCAACTACAGTAACCTTCGTACCATTCCTTTTACATATCCTCATTTCTCTCCTTCTTCAGTAATGTCTATGCCATTTATATTAAGCAAACCGTACATATTATCAGATTCAAACTAACCTACCTAAGCAATGTCTTTGAAAGTTCAGACCCTCTGCCCAAGCTGTTAACTGGGCACCAAAATCAGGTAGATCAAGAAAGGTCTTGGGGCCAGCAGCCTCATCCCGAAAGACTTGGTAACACCCGAAAGGCTCTACTGTTGTGCCAGCTCCTCTAAAAGGGGAGAACAGCATATATATATATATATATATATATATATATATATATATATATATATATGTGTGTGTGTGTGTGTGTGTGTGTGTGTGTGTGTGTGTGTGTGTGTGTGTATTATTTATCTTAGCAGTAACATACCAACTAACATGATAATTGATGAATCGAGGACCAGCTCTGATACAATATCTATTTAAAGAAATGACAAAAAAAAAATCAGATTAACAAATGCCGTCTTAAACTTGTAGTTTGTGGGCAAAGAAAGCTTAAAGTTTGCACGATATAGAATTAGCCGTTTTCGTGTTCAGCTTTCTTTGCACAGAAAATAAAATCGGATGTTATATTCTGTATATAAACCACACGTGCCAATCATGGATGATGGCGGAACGCATTACTGTTAGATGTTTGCCAAGATATGCGTCTGAGTGACAAGCGTCTACTCCCAAATGTCCAGTGTAAGTCAGGCTTCAGTCACTTTCTCCTGTGTTCGTGTCTATCTCCCACTTCCTATTGTCCCTCTGTCCAGGGAGTTTCTTGTAACTCGTCACAGAGAATCTCGTGTAAATATATTTTGATTTCGATTTATGTACGTGTAAATCATTTCTTAATATTGTATGGTAACTTGATAATGATATCTATGTGGTAATTTATTTATTTATATGTATTCTCAAACTTCTAACTTCTAATACCAATCCATCTTCCATTCTTTTCTTCCAACGTCCACACTTGCTCGTAAACAACTGAATTAGGCAAGTGAATAAGTTCTCATATCGTAAATTACTCGATTCAGTGCAGCCAAATGACCACAATTCGTTGGCGAATCGACAAACACCATCTGTTACTGCTGACAGACAAACTCAGATGAAGCAAGCGTCTGCTTCGGCGTACTTTGCAATCTGCAAAGCTACAGGAAGTAATTAAGAACAATTTTGTCCTAAATTCTATATTCTGCTCTTGTCACAACGATTATATCCAGCGATGCCATAGTATATTTACTGCCTACTGTGTTTTTTATTGTTGATTTCATCCACTCAGGTGAAAGTTCTTTTTAGTGTTACTGTTTCCTCATTATTCCCGCGCCATTCCCCCATCCCATTGTCATTTCTGTTTAATTGCATTTTTCAATTCTCGGGGCGTCTTACTTAGTCTGGGTGCAAAGTATCTGTTTGTTACGTCATGGCTTCATCAGTCTAGATTCATTTCATATTTAAATGTATAGTTACCTTAACGTGAAATATGATAAAAGAAGATAGCTTGAAAATTTCTGTGGTTCATTTTTTAGTTTTCTTTAAAAGAAAACTATTGTGCCGGCTTTGTTTGTCTGTTCGCACTTTTTTCTGTCCGCACTTTTTCTGTCCTCCCCAAGATCTTAAAAACTACTGAGGCTAGAGGGCTGCTAGCATGTATGTTGATCATCCACCTTCCAATCATCAAACATACCAAATTGCAGCCCTCTAGCCTCAGTAGTTTTTATTTCATTTAAGGTTAAAGTTAGCCATAATTGTGCTTCTGGCAACGATATAGGATAGGCCGCCACCCGGCCGTGGTTAAAGTTTCATGGGCCGCAGCTCATACACCGAAAGATAGATCTATTTTCGATGGCCTTGATTACACGCTGTAGCTGCTGTACAGAAAACTCGATTGCGCCGAAGAAACTTCGGAGCATTTTTTAATTGTTATTATTTTTCTTTCTTTTACCCATGAAATATCGAGTCTGAAACACTTTACTGTTAGACAACGGCATATGTTTCCGAGTGTGCATGTGATCCATGGGAATGTTACATTTGGCATTGACAATGAAGTTTGGAGAATCTATTTGCCGTTAGTGCACTTCGAGTGGTACACTGCATGCATTACTTAAGGGTCTTTGAATTCAATCTTCCCTTCGGCTCCTGGCTGCAACCTCTTCCATTCTTTTTACCGTACCTGCGTTCATATTCCTTTCTTCCATCTGACTTTCCAATCTAACAATTGTTTCACAATGCAACTGCGAGGTTTTCCTCCTGTTATACTTATGAAACCTTCTTATTGTCAATTTCCCTTCCCGCGCTGAATGACCTCAAAGCGCAAACTCGTGGAATTTCTGACACTTACTGTCTTCATGAAATTCAGCAGTCTGCCCGTGTTGCAATTGTGAAACGTATATTACTTCTATTTCTCATTGGATTTGGTCTTATTATCGTTTAAAGGTGTCTCCTAGGCTCAGTTTTTTTATATTGAGTAAAAGCTTTTGCCCTAGTATGCAAAAATATGTAAGAATATTAGGCCCACTTTTCCGAAGGTTATGAAAGAAGGGAGTGGAGGCCGAAATGCTGGTTCTTTTATAAGATTGTTTGTGAGAAATAAGAATTTCATGTGCAATAGCTATAAAGAAAATAAAAAAAGGGTGAGGATAGAAGAGGCTAACTAGTGAAAAGGAGATAAGTATGACAAAGAAAATAGTCTAACATGATTGCTGAAATGCTGCAGAAGCATTGTGCTTGCCACTCGCTACATTTGTAATGAAATTAGATCACTCAGTCATTGAAAATCCATTTAAAGGAGTGAGTTGAACTTGATGATGACCATGACAGTTCACTATGTACAGTACAAAATTTTTTGGGGGGTGGTGTAGGACAACGAAATGAAGACTGGAGCCCAGGCGAAATACTACTGGGTGATCATGTCCTCCTTCCCAACACGGCATAGAGGAAAACTGTTGATACCCATGGGGGTAGGATAATTTCCTTAGTAATGTCTACTGCCCCAGACAATCATGATACCTTTGATAGAACTGAAAAGCGAAAAGGTTAAGTCGACGAGGGCTTTGGAGTTTGCTCTGTCCCACAATCACATAAAGAAAGAACCAACTACCCAGTGGTGGGTGGAAAATTTCACGCACAAAGATGTCTAAACAACAAAAGTAAATTATATTGAAAGCACTAAAGCCAATGTTCACCAAAAAAATGCACTTTACAGTATCATCAGTTTACCGAAAGAAAAAGGAGAAAGCAGATAACTACTGATCTTCATGACTGACAAAATAAGTTAAGCTCGAGATTGCAGGAATGCAGAAAAATTAAAAAGCTAAACGGTTAACTTAAAAGAATTTTTATGTTTTAAAGTACTACTAAGAAAGCGAAAATAATAAGAGCTACAACAGTTACGGCGCTATTACCCTGCTTTTCACAGATCTGTCTAGAGAAGAAATTCAGAACTGGAAAAAATGTAACCAACAAATTATGTGATACCTAACGAGAACGAGCGAGAGAGCTGTTTCAAAGAATGTCCATACTATTAATACTACTATTCGAAACGCAGACGAAATTCTCTACTGATCGCACACTGTGGTAGTCAGAATCTTCTTGTTATAATTGGTAATGTAATAGATTGATTCTATAATTTATTGCCAAAATACGTGAGCCACACTGTTTTATCGACTCATTAACATGTATTTTATACACTCCTTTTGAATATTGTTGGCGTAAACGTCTCAATTTTGTTTCCCTAGGCTCCCATATCATAGGACCGAACAGTTACGTGGAGGGTGACCAGAGTCCCTAGGGAAACCGAAAATTAGCCAATTGCACCAACAGGATTTTTCGAATATGTATAAATCACAACATGAGTAGGCCGAGGAATACTTGGTTCGTGTTCTTAAAATCAATAGTAAAGTAGGGTACATGTAGCCTAATATGGGCAAAGATGTCACTAGGCCAACAGAGATGCGACCTTATTTTACCTTCTTCAACTTAACCTTAACTCGAATACATTGCCGGGTCTTTGCCAGGTCAGGGGTCCTCCACCCCACGATCATAACTTGACCCAGAGTGCCATAAATCTTAAAAATGAGGTAGGGCCTACAGAAGTGCATCTCGACCCAGGCTACCCTTGCACACTGGGTCTTAACTGGCAGCAAGGCACCCCTTATCATCTCTTTCACATTTTTACATTATACACAGCTTGTTCCAGACCTTAAGGTTGGGAGGTACCTCTTTCCTCGCTCCCAAAAATTCATTGCAAGTAGGAGAGGCACTTATTGCCTACAACACTTCCAGATGGATGGGTAGTTTTTAGTCTTGATTTTGCACATATGAGTAAGTTGGACTAGTTTGCATAACATCAGCAATTTTGACAGATAAGCCTGAGACAGCCATTGTTAAACTGAATATCAGATTGAGTTTTAGTTGTTGGAAAATGGTTAGTGATTATTACATAAGAAATCCAAGAAGTTCACATAAGTGCTCATGAATAGAGCATGTGCTGCAAATGCCTGTCGCCTCCCAATTTCCCAGAACTTGGAATGGAACAATTTCCAGAGAGTAACAACGGACTTAGAAAATGATGCAGAAAATGGTGCAACCCCTGATATTATAACCTATCAGTAAATGCTTCATTTCCTCATAATATTTCGTATGAAAAAATCCCTTAATGACAGTTATTTGACCATTTTTCTGATATAAAATTCAGTGCTAGTGAGGAATTGAGATATCATAGATTTACCAAGAAAGATACTTGCCCCCAAGGATATAGAAGACAACAATGCAGAATAGTCATTTAGGTAAACAAAAGTGGTTAATGTCCTATCAAGACCACATTGACAAGGTCAGTTCAAATGTCAATAGTATTAAGTAGTTGCTAGGAAGTTTTTTTATATTTCACCTGTCATAAGCCAGCACTTTTTCTTTGGCCATGGTCAAGAGTGGACTTACAGTAGGCTATACTGTGTTATCTGACTGCTTTATTAAAGCTTTTGCAATGTATGTTGTTGATGACTGTGAACTGTGAAGTGATTGTACAACTGATATTACTAAAAATAGTACAACAGAGCAATGTAGATTTAAGGACATGAGTGTGTGGGTGCTTTATGTCCTCTATTACTTTGGGAAGTAATCTTTGGGATGGTTAACGAAGATTCAAAACACACTTTTTCTGTTCACAAGTCAACCTCAGCTTAGTGTTTGGTGATCAGCACCAGTGGGTTCAATCTTTTATGTCCGCAATCCCATGAATGCACACCATGGTAATTTGGTGTGTATGTTGCCTCTGTTTTGGTGATCTTATTGGACATAAGGGTTCTCTTCAGAGCCCCTACTGTCTGAGCAGGAAAGGGACTTACAAGAGATTATGGTACCCATTTCACATGATTTTATATCAGCTCAGCTCAACTTCATAGTCAGATGATCTCTCATTGTTCCTGTAGCTCAGCCTTCCCTGTGACTATGACTACCATACTGAGATACGAGCATTGTTCAGTCTCCACTTCATGAGAAGGTTCCGCCCAGTACTACTTTCTGGTGAATTGGGTAAACAGTGACAGGAACATTGTGTTCTGTCAGGTCATGATGTTTCTACTGCTTCTTTGCTTAGGATCTGGCTAACTGGGAGGCAACCTTGGTACCTTCCCACTTGACCCCTCGTCTTTGAGTAGACTCCCCAGATCTTTATAGCAGGGGGAGAAGACCTTGATTCTGATTGTTCTAGCACATAAGGTTTTGATTTACTTCTAACCCAGTATCAGTTGGAACTCCAGTTTAGGCACTGTGAAAAACTGTCAAAAACAGTGCAAAAGTGTCAGTAACTGAAAAATGGTGAAAATAGGTGCAAAATGGTCAAAAACTGTGAAAATCATTCAAAAAGAGTGAAAATTGGTAAAAAAAATGGTTAACAATGGTATCAAACAGTAAAAAAAATTAAAAACAGTCAAAAACTGACAGGATTTCTTCCTTGTTCTCGAAGAGGTTACCAGCAGGCCCCTGGTATCTTTGTTCCTCAGCTTTATGGTGGTTACTCAAGCTGATGTGTAGCTTTCCTAGCACCCTCATGCAAGTTTTGATTTGCCTAAGTTTCATGGTTGGGTTTATGCCGATGAAGAGATGCACCGGATGCTGTATCTCTCCCTCTCCTTTGTGCCCTTCTCAGTTGCAGACAGTCCAATCCAGTGTTTGCACTGAGCACCAGTCAAAAGTCTTAGGTCTCCATATTGCTACCTGCTGACCTTGAATAAGAAGCTGGCAATTCAGATGGTGATGAGCTGTCCCTCCAGCCTTTCACCGTAGTCAGACAATTGGATGTGGCATAGGCTCATATCATGTTACATCTTTTTTGGAAAAGAGCCAGTCTTGATCTGTGAAACATAACCTACCACATGAAGATTTGGACATTGATGTTTTGATTATTTAAATGGGTGATGAGACATTACAGTGACATCATTGTCTGAATAGGATTTTGTTCTGATAGTAAAGTTGCATTTCATGAAACAGGAACTTTACCTCTGTTAGTTTAAGTGCAGTATGTCTAATGCTCAGCTCTTAGTACGAAGTGGTGGCTGGGTTTCCTATAGAATTTGGCCTGCTTTTGTTTGGATTTTGCTAGGAATAAAATTTATAGTCATTGGGTTCAGCAAATCAGACTTTGCTTAAGTGTTTGATATTTAGAAGAAAATGGAAGTACACTGTAGTAGGATTGATTAATAAGAAAAACTGATTATTTGCTTGTGCCTGTGGCAAAATTCTTCATAGTTTTGTATTAATATTATTTATTTCTCTTTTGCAGATAGCGTGTGTGATGAATGCTGAGTAAAATGGACTAAAGTTCTTGAAGCAACAGAAATTTGACCACAGCTATGAGTTGCAAGGAGCCTTCATTTTCTGTTTCTTTGATTGTAAGATTTCATAGCATTGTACTGTAATGCTTGTATAATGCAGGTTTATGTACATATTGTGTAATCCAATTTATTCCTGAATTATATTTTGTTCTTACCAGAATACTGCACAAACCTTCATCTTTTACATAGTCTCTTGGACAGTAGCCGAATCAGTCTTGGAAGCTTGTTAACAAGGTAGTCTAGTGGCAGCAGGTAGTGGGTGGCGATGGTAATTCACTCACCTGTTTGCAGACCCTCACATTGTCCTTGGCATCTGTCAAGTCAAGGTGTCTCTGCACTGCTGGGCTATTCTGATTGTTGACTGTTGTTAATCCTTTCGCTGTGAGCATGTTTTCGCCCCTAGTGGCGAGAGCAGCGTCCTGCTGATCGTGTATCTGACTAATTTTCTCCCTTTTATATTTGTACTTCAATTCTTTGTTATTTTCATTACTGTTATAATATTATACTGTGCTATTATGTTTTTATAATGTTTTATTATAGAAGAGTGATATAATATGCAAGTGATGTGTAGGTAATTATTCAGATACTGAATTATGTAGTTTTTACTGGTGATTCATTTCAGTGTGATACCTCTCAAAGCGTGGAGTAAAGTAACGCCATTTTCGTTATTCAGTATGCAAATCTTTATTACAAACTTTGAATGCTTGCTTTTGCCTTTTCATTAAGTATCATAAAAAAACATGGTATAAGAGCCAAAGTCAGTCAAGAGTAGAAGGATGAAGTTCTGAATGTATTACAGGCTGGTGGCATTGCTGGTACTGCTGTAGATGTTGCCCTTTTTCCTCTTGACACCATCAAGACTCGTTTTCAAAGTGAAAAAGGTTTCAGGGCTTCAGGAGGATTTCGAGGGATATACAGTGGATTAGGACCAGCTGCAATAGCTTCTGCCCCAAATGGTATGCATCTACTGAGTGTGTTATGGTTTTTGTTTGTTCACAACGCTGTATTATTTTGGATGAATCTTACCTGCTGTTAAAGTTAACTTACATCTTGATGTCATTATGTGTGATCAGCATTCAAAGTAAAAAGAATAGTTAGTAGCTGATTTGGATAGAATGTTTGTAATCAACTGTTTCCCAGGTTGTTGGCAAAGACTTAAACTTCATGAAAGGTACCATAAGACAAGATATGATTACCATTTTGTTATTGGTCATAAGTTCTGAGACTGTGGATGGTGAAGAATTGCAGTGCATTCCAAAGTTATTTAGTGAATGTTACATGTAGCTAATCAGAAAAAAATTAACATAGTTACAGCTTTAAAGGCATACTATATCTTAAAAGATGTATTGGTAAAATACCAAAAGAAAATGACAGGAAATAAGAAAATGCTCTCTTATACACAAATCACTAATACTCTCATTTCATTTATTTTAAAGATATATACAGTACAGCAATATTGTTATGTAAAAATAGGCTATCATTATACCATACAAAGTATCATCATCATCATAACGTTTTTAAATCAGCTTTTCCCTTCATAGGGGTTAGATGTAAAATGAGTGATCTTCCGTCTCGTAATGTACGCCTATCTGTTCACTTTTTCTATCATTATCTGGGCCTACTTTTATATCTAGTGCTTTTATGGCTTTTATGGCTTTCCTATTACTTGTCCTGCTTCTTGATACGTATCATTAGACCAATTCCTCATTTGTATGTGAGCTTCCTATTTTACGCTTTTCATGTACCTTAACATTCATTGGTTACACCTTTTCAAAATCTCTATACATTATTCCATGTCAGGGGCCCATATTTTGTGGTCGAAACAATAACAGAATTGTATATGTAGTTCCTGATAAATTGAAATGACTGTTATAATATTTAATTGCCATAGTATTTAATACCCTGCATGTAAAACTAGAACTGTCTTTGAAAAATTTCAATAACTTTTAAGTCTAATGTTTAGTTTAATGATTTCAGTAATAATTTAAGAAACCATGCCATTTTAATTTTTCCCTATTATGTACACTAATCAAAGTATTATTTTATAACAGCTGCTGCATTTTTTTGCACTTACGAAGGTTTCAAGAAGATATTAGGCCCAAAAGTAGCAGAGCCTTACCAACCTTGTGTACATATGGTTGCAGCATCTGCGGGAGAAGTGGCAAGTCTTTTTATTTAATTTCATTCTAATTTTTATTTTTTAGTTATACTGTATTGGTGTCTTACATATATAAAACCCCATTAGTGTGGGTGATATTGTTATGTTCATACAAAGAATAAACCTAATAGTCCATATATTAATATGAAGAATAAACCTACTATTCTACTAATGCCTGTATAGCTGGTCCTTGGGATGTTAAGTGGCTTATTTTTTCTCTCATTCTGGCTAATCTCTTCCATAATCATCATGGTTTGTCATCTATATATTAATGTTGGATTTTGGTTTTGGTTTTTTATGTTTATGCAATGAATTCTTCATCAAAAATGTGTTAATGTGTCTTTTGGTGTTCAGGGTTCATTTTTTTATGCAGCTGATAAGTATGTTTGTGTGAATGTTCATTTTGCCCTTTGCATTTTTTAGCATGATAAATCTTGTTTGAAGGCTCCATAAGGTACAGTTTGAATTAGTTCAATTTTTGGTATCCTGTGATGTATGCGTTTAACATGCTATGCTAATCATACCTTGTTTTGAATTTTTTTTGCTTTTTATTGTTAAAAGCATGATTGCGAACTACTGTCATGGCTATATAGTTTTGTAAACAAGAAGGGTGGCTAACCTGATTTACCCATTTGGTAAATTTGAGGACTCACAGCAGCTACCTAAAATAGGTTTTTCGTACATCAAAACCTGTTTTATTGTCAACTTGTGGATTCAATGTGATTAACTTTAATTTTTTTTTTTACAGCTGCATTTATTTGCAGCCTAACATTGAGGTATTTAATATTAATTTTATTTTTAAAAACATTTTTTCACTTCAGGTGGCATGTGTAATAAGAGTACCTATGGAGATTGTGAAACAGAGGCGTCAGGCTCTTCTGTATCAATCATCTCTTCAAGTAATTAAAGACACACTTAGACATGAGGGAATCAGAGGATTATACAGAGGGTATTTGAGTACAGTGGCAAGGGAGATTCCATTTTCTTTCATACAATTTCCTATATGGGAACTGCTCAAGAAATGGTGGTCTCAGTATCAAGGAAGATATGTGGACTCATGGCAAGCATCACTTTGTGGAGCAGTAGCTGGTAAGGATGTAGTTAATTAGGATTCTTCAATCTAAACTTTTGATTTATATTTCTGCCTGAATACATTCAGCCCTCAACTTACATGTGTTTTATTGCAGTACTGTATCTAATACTGTATCTAAAACTATTTAAATGCTATGTAAATATTGTATAATTGCTCTTTTACTCCTTTGTTTAATGAAACATAATGACTAAACAAGAATGTCTGTACCCATTGGGTACTGTGCTTACATGATCAGCATAGCCCTAAATGCATAAGCAACTGTGCATATGACCAAAATATTCTTTTTGAGGCATTTTCTCACCTTGGGAATAAAACACCTGTGAAACCACTCCAAAACCAATGTGACGATCACTAAGCCTTCTTGAGTTGCCAAAACACAGGCTAGCATTTTTTATTTTTTATACTTAAGGTTCTAGTGAGTGTTTCCTCTGTACACAGTTTGTGGCTTGATCATCTGACCACACAGTACCACAGTACCAAAATAAGACTTGCTCTGAAAGGAAACCCTTATCTGCAGTGAGCACCCACAGAGTGTCTGAAATAATTATACTGCCTCCATATCAGCCAGTGCTGAATCTCCCATGATTTTCAGCCTCTTCATGTTTTTGTGCTTAGCAAAGCTAGCTACCCACCCCATTTGCTTATGTCAGATAAAAAATTTTGTGCTGTGTATAAATGTGAATACAGTATCAGCAAAGTGTAGCATGGTAAACTTGTACAAGCAAAACTAAAAGAAAGTTGAAAGTGTATACATGCATTTAAAAGGCATTTAAACACACACTTGGAAAAAGATGCTTTTGATTTGTAGAAATAATGGTGGATGTTAATCACTGAACAGCTGTTGTTGTGTCAAAGGTCATATCTCTTAACCTGTTTTTGTTAAGAAAAAGCTACCTGTCATTCTAAGCAGCTGTAGCTACCTGTCATTCTAATTAGGTGTACCCAGTGTGGTGAGTAAATATAAATTGGTAAAAATGACTAGACATAAGGTGTTGTTTTTGCTGTGAATAAGCAAGTATTGAATATAGAACATGTACAAAATGGGTCTGACTGGTATACGGTATAAAGAGAATAAACTGGTGGAAGACTTCTTCTGCAGTAAAATATAATTTTAACCATTTTTTAAAGTATGAAAATATAATACTGTACATTTACTATTATATTCTTTTAATATGTAATAATTTTGACCAAATGTACAATAAGTTTTATTTTCTGTTTGTTACTGACCTAAATTAAATTCAAAACAGGAAGAATATTGTAGTAGCTATGATCATGGTAGCTTACCCGAGGTCAAGGGTGACACAAACAGAATTGCATATTATCTATTAGTTGCAATTTCATCGTTATAAAGGCCAAGAAGCTGGAACCTTTCCAAGGTCTACTCTAGGATAGGGCGCCATGTTTGCTGTATGGCAGGGACTCGAGGTCTTCTCATAAAATTTTTGCTACTCTTGATGTCTGTAAGCTTCTCAAGGCTACAAGACACTTTTATTGGATTTCTGCTTGGAATCCCAACATTCTTTTCCACTCTTGAATCCAGCACACTGGAAGAGGACCATCTTCATGCATGTTTGCTGACCTGGGAGTCTACAACTTTCCTCATTTTGACAAGGCCATGGTAGTTTTAGATAATAAAAACTATCCAACATTTTTTGCCAGTGAGTAGTTGAACTGCCATAACTAAAGCAAGAATGGTTTTGCATTGTATTCTCTGCTGGTGAGTCATCCAAGGGGACTTCATTGATGGGGGAAACACTTACACCATTGTCATCTTTGCAGATTCCACAGGTTCCTGAAGATTTCAAGTCTTCAACTAATACTCAGAAACACAGGCTTTCCAAGAGAGGCAGCATTGCTCTCCGTAACCTTGCACTCCTTATAAAGGTTTTCTGGCTTCTCATTGGACCTTCTCCTGTGGACAGGCTTCCCCTGACTTTTCCTCCTTTGAGACAGACCAGCAAACCTCATTCACTCTTTATTGTAACCCTTTCCAACGTGGGAATGCAATGGGCTCTTCTTTTGCTTCTAACTTTTTAGCAAGAACAAAGGTCCATGTAGCATGGGTGAGATAACTATGCCCTTCACTTTTTCATCATTTTCTTTACCCATCAAGACAAAGATGACCTTTCCTAACTTGGTAAGAGTGACACCTCTTTATCGTCAGTAAACTTGGGATTAGAGAGGACATTTTTAAGCTTTGTTTTTTCCACAAGATATCCCAGTAACAGTAATGCATGTTTCCACTGCTTCAGACAATATTCTGGAGTGTTTAAGGTAAGATAACTGATGGCCAAGTTTAGTTAATTTTCCACCTTATCATGCCTTTTTTGCTTCAGTTCTTTTAGGTCTTGATGTCAACTGTGTTGTCTGCCCTGGCAGTCATGTGGAGGTACCAAATATTTAAATATTTGTACACTTTGGAGATGTGACACAGATGGCCTGTCCTCCTCTTGTCATTTTGATTTTGACTGTGACATGGACTTCGGTGTTTTCTTTCAAGCCTACATTTTGATGAGCCTATTTCTCTCCATTTTTCCCCAGGAGTACCCTTTAAACTTGCAGTTATTTTGATGTAATCCTCTCGGCTTTGATCTGACGTATGCCAACACCTGATTTCCTTTAAAGCCAGAGGTCAGATTGCTTATCTCAATCCCAGAGGCTTTCAATCAGATACTCTCTGCCAATCAGCCAGTTCTTGGGTTTTTAGCAACTGGAGCTTTCCTCTTCTTGGGTATTCAGGGTAAATTGTAAGCTCTGGGGTTGTGTAACAAATAAAATTCTTCAACTGCAAAATTGATTTTTTCATTCAAACCCATTATATATTATCATCATGGTGCCTACCTTCAGCCTCAGTGATCCCTTGCAGTTATTGGCTAAACTACACACAAGTGAGACTCTTATCTGCCTGAAATGTGAGGATTCAAGGATTCCATTTGCTCTGGATTGGGATGTCAAGGAAATCTGCAGATTACCAAAAATTTGGGCCGAATGATAAGTTTAAAAAAGACAAATTTTCTTTAAAAAGAATTATTTTCTGATGGAGACAAGAAACCCATGAATTATGTTTCATTAAAATCAGTATTAATTATGACTTAGATTTATGTGGGGAAAACCTATGTTTTGACTATATATTTGTATAACCTTAAATGGTTTATGGTGTGTACCTTTGATAGCCTGAATGTATGTGTCCACAGGTGGCCTGTCAGCAGCAGTAACAACGCCATTAGATGTTGCAAAAACAAGAATAATGTTGGCTGAACGAGAAAGTGTTGTTGCTAGAGGGAGCATTAGAAATGCAGTTCAAACAGTATATGCTCAACAGGGTTTCTCAGGGTATGTCCTCTACTATTTCCTTATTTTTTTAATGAGTTCATATAAAAATGACCTTGTCAATTTTATAATGTTTTAATTGCTGGTCAGTGGCAGCTCCAATCTGTAAACCACAATTCCAAACTAGCAAAGCAGTTAATAATTGTCAGGTGAAAGCAGAGATTAAGGGGAGTGAAAAAAATTCTTATAAGATGGTAGACTGTAGGTATCTGAAAGGTGTGAAAGAGTAACTTCCATATAGCAAGTTCTTTACAGAAAATTCATTTATGGAAATGGAGGAGAAGTCTAGTATGAGGAGCAAGATTGATTGTATAATTAATGGGCAATCATGAGCATGGTCAGCATCACAGTTGGAGGCAAAACAAGCATGGCAGGGGTTTGCTGAACAGTATGTGAAGGTTCAGTGAACAGTCTGGGCAGTCTTAATAGTACTAATTTCTGTTTGAGAGAGTAGGCCTCGTGAAAGGGGACTAGTTGAGCCCATAAAGGAGCCAGGCATCTGAATGTTTCATGCCACAGCAGAGGGTTTCTCATCTGTGAATGAGTCACACAGGGAAAGAAAAAAGGACCATTCTGACAGTCTGGAAAGAAGTATATGGTAATCTCCCTGTACAAATGAATTGGTTCCAAACACTTGTGTAAATATGAATTTTTTTCAGTATGAATACCAGTACTGTTTTAAGAAATAAATGAAAATCAGTTAACAAAGTAGGATATACTCCCTGTCAAAAAAATTACATGGGGTAATTGCTGTCCTTCCACTGCTTCCTTCTTGTAATAACAATGGATGATAATGAAGATGTCCTTAAAATGCCAACTCAGTGAGGCAGTTTAACACTGTGATTGACAGTATTAAGCTATGGCTACTGCAGCACAACATTGGAAGGGTTGTTGTCAGCTTTGAGTCAATTTGGAATAGTTACCTATCCAGAAAGTAGTATTGGAATCATCTTGGGATGAGAGGAACAAGAAGATTGCTTCTGGGATATCAGGAGCAGAAGTAAATGAAATTGTTCAGGATGCCAATCTCTGAATGAAGTAAACAGTCATCTCTTTCCTAAGTTTCTTCACGAGAAATGTTTGTTGTTTTCATTTCCATTTCATGTGGTCAGATAACTGTTGCTGGTGTTGCAGTTGATTTTTGATGCCACAGGTGATTTTAACACTACTTTCCATCCAAGAATCCGACTCCATATTAAGGCTCTTTGCATTCTTTAATTAAATACTCTGCTAAGTTTCTCTCAACATGTACATTGCTTTTCTTTCATCAGTTTCTTTTGCTTCAACTTTCTCTACTGATGATTTGATAAGTCTTTCTAATTCCTCATTTGATAAAACTTACATGGCCTTCAATATGAACTTCGCCAGTTATATCAACAAAGCCTTTTTCGCGGACTTCTACTGCTGCCTGAACAATTTTCTTCAGTTCTTCATCAATACAAGGGAAACCTTTGCAGTAATGTATGAAATCATTGCATAAAGGTGTCCAACATGCATTGACTGTTTTATGTTTCAGTTCATCCATTGCAGTCTTGACAAATGCAGTTGTGAATGAATTCCATTTCAATGATATTAATATTAGGTTTGGTATCACTGGCTCTTCAAATGAAATCAGGCACTAGTCAGGTATTCATAATTTTCTCACCCTTGATTACATGTTGGTCAAAATGCTGCTGGAATGACATAATATGGGGGTAGAAATAGAGCTCTCCATTTGTTTTCATTTATTATGGATTCTGGATGGCCAGGTACATTGCCTTTGATGAAAAACTTTCCCCTTCAGGTCCGTAAGTTTGCAAAGGCACTAAATTAAAATAATTGTACAAAACAAAAAACTTTCATATTTTGTTGCCAGAAAGCAAGATCATTCTTGGCTTTGGTGCTCAAGTGTGTGAGCTTATTGTGCCATTATAGTGCTTCACTTTATCATGTGATCAGCAGGATTATTCAGAGTGCCAATGTGAAGATGTCTCTAAACATTGAAGCCTTTTGCCTGCCTTTCGCTTTGATGAATGTAAGTCCAGTTTGGCATTAACTAGTACAAACTTGTAAAGAATAGCTACACAGGCAGTCATAAAGTGATAAGTTTTTAATTTCAAAGTAAATTCAATCTAAAATAATTTTAAAGTATCACATTATGGGTACCAGTAAGTTTATTTTTTTTATATTTTTCCTTTATGTCATCGAATATCATTGCAGTGCTTGAGTTAACTAGTTTTGATCATGAGGAGTATATTTAGGAGTACTTTTTAATCAAACAGATATAAAAAACCAAAACATACATATATTTTCATGACCCCTATGCATAATTTATAAAATGAAAATGTTTTAAAATAAGTGATTGGTCAAAAAATTGATTTTGGAAGTGGTTTAACCTGTTTAATATAAATAATGCAGTGATTCAAAACAATTACTCTTCCCAATTTCAGGTTATTTGCAGGAGTGATCCCAAGAACCATGTGGATATCAGTTGGAGGAGCAGTGTTTTTTGGGGTATATGAAAAAGCAAAAGATATTGTAAGTATGACTTCTGAGAAGTTATGATGTACCCAATATTTATTCTAGGTTCTGTCATCCTTTTAAAGAACAGTATATATTCATAATATTAATTTGTGATATTTCTATGGAAGTTATTATTGTACCTATGCTCTGTAAATATATTTCAAGATAATGTTCATAGATATATATTGTCTTAGTCTGAGATAGCCTTCATTAGCCTAAGATGCAGTTGCATTCTTAAAACTAGAAAGGGTAATCAGATTGCAAACCTCCAAGGTATCTGAAAATTTAATGACCAGTGTTTTAACCTTCAATAACCAATATTTTAACCTCTTTCAACTGTTGTCTTGCACACAGTTAGGTGCATTGATGACATCTGCATCTGTGATAATGACAACAGGGCTAATACCAACCCTACGAACGCTGTTTGCCTCAATCATATCTGTGGGTATGATTTTGAAAAAACATCTTGAGTGGGTGAATAGATTTTGATGAAATAATGGGGAAATATTAATTTGGTGGTTATTTGCAGTAGATAAACTTTTGGTAGACATTGATGAAGGATGGGGACAACATCTATGGTGAAAAATCATCATTTCTTCTTCAGTGACCTTCTACAGCTATTAATCTAGAGGTGGTCACCCAGTTAATGATATTGCCATTTTCATCAAAATCAGCTGATTAAATTTTATGAAATGCTAACAAATAAACAGATAGAGGGAAACAAAACCATTATATCCTTGGCAGATGTAACAAGGATGGAATGGAATGGAATATAGAGTTTAGGCCAAAGGCCAAGCACTGGGACCTATGAGGTCATTCAGCGCTGGAAAGGAAATTGAGGGTAGTTAGGTTTGAAAGGTGTAACAGGAGGAAAACCTCACAGCTGCACTGTTAAATAATTGTTAGGAGAGGGTGGATAGCAAGATGGAAGAAAGATAATATGAATGGAGGTACAGTGAGAGGAATGAAGGGTTGCAGCTAGGGGCCAAAGGGATGCTGCAAAGAACCTTAGTAATGCCTACAGTGCACCCTGTGAGGTGCACTTACGACACTACCCCTCTACTGGTACAATAAAATCTAAAATAAAATACAGGTACTTAACTAATGAGTCTATTCAGAAAAATTCTTCTTCCTGAATAATGGCACATTTTTTGTTTTGGGGAAGGGCACCTGGTCCAAAAGCAGATGTGCCTGATACTTTATGGATTACCCTTTATTGGGGTGATCTCATCTGGCCATCAATGCTTGTTTTAGGCTCAGCTAAGAGCCAGTACTTTTCTTTCTCTTTTTCTCAATATTATTCCCTCCTATATCACAATTCAATACCTTTTCTCTCAACTTGTTGTCCTTCTATAACTACTGCTTCATAGTTCAACTGTGGAGTTTCCCTGTTGCACCTTTAATTTTCTTTGCTTCTCTGTATCTTTATGTCCAACCTGTCATAATCTCTTTTTACTGACTAGACTTTTGAGAAGAGATACCAATGTTGGGATTAGCATTCAGTTTTGAAGACAGTACTGGGAGCTGTGATGGTTTTGTTAACCACCCAGTAAGAGACATCAGCATGCCAGTCATATTGATATCTTTATAGTGGGACTTTGTTTTATAGCTGTCTTATGGGCTTCCTTTCACTGAGGCAGTGGCATGTTAGTCATATTGCTTCACCGTAGAACATTTCATGTTGAGGCTGTGTGATGGGCAAGAGTGCTCTCGGACTGGGGAATCTTCTTTTCTCCAGTTCACATCAAAATGTCTCTCTGCATTCAACTGTACTACTCCCCCAATGCCTCTTTAAATCCATTTAACTCCATTTAATTTATATGGCATCCTTTTATCTTGCTGTCCAACTTCTCTAATGCTTTCATTTCACCATCTTGATTATAAAGAAAGGATGCCATTGCTGCATTGGATGCATTTTTTCAACCAATTGTAGGAATTATGCTGGTCTTGTCAAGCTTGTTTGGGACCTGAGAGATATTATTATGCTGGTCATATTGTCTTATCTTAAGTGAGGAACTATCCCACAGAACTTACCCATGGATTTTGGGGCTGGTTTCTGGGGATAGGACTCTCAGCATACTGTCTGGCTTGCCTGCCAAAGATGATCAGAGTGGGGGCAACTACATAACCAGCTGTGTTGGGTAGAGTAAGGCATGGATGTTTGGCCTCTTAAGACAGTTTCAGTTAATATTTATGATAATTTTTTTAGGAAAAACATAATTTTATGTTATACAAAATACTAATTTAGAGAGAAGAAAAAACTTCATCTCTTTGTTAATAGATTAATTTTATTTGTAGCAAAATGTTTGTTGAAATCAGGTTATGATAATACCCTTCTGTCAAGGATTAGGTATAGCCTGTACTCTATGGTCTTATATGATTTCTTACATTTCCATTCCCATCAATAGACAGGGTGGAAATATATTATTGCTAAGTATCATCAACTTGACCATAAACTCAGTTCAGTTATTACAGCCATTTTCACAAATGCTAAATATAGACCTATACACAATGATAACCTATTTTTCCCTTGTCATGTTATAAAGTTTGACTAAATCATCATCAGATTCCATAAGACTACTTTCTTCAACAGAATCATCAGGAAAATAAAATTGAAAAACTTCATTTCTAAGATAGGATTGGCCTTGAACTTTAATCCTGAAAGCCAATTGCTGGGGCAGCAAGGCAATTAACTTTTTGTTAGAAATGTTAAAATTCTATAAATTTAAAATGCTTTCAGTTTAAAACTCATGACAATCTCGGGCTGAAACATCTTAATTCTTTATAAAATGCTACACTAAATTTTAGCAGTTCAGTCGTGGACATTACATGCTATGAATTAGCCCCTTTTTGAAGATTAAAATAAGTACAGAAAATGTGCTGGTCTGTAACACTTGTTTAGCAAATATTACATATGATTTTAAATGCATGTAACCATTAAATGGCCCCGTTACTGTAAAGATTAGTAATGCTCTTTTCTTTCAGCTGTTTACACTTTAAGCATAGAAATTATTGTTATTATTATTATTATGAAAGGGTCAGGGTTATTTTAGAACTACAGTATTTCAAACTAAAGGACTGAGCCGAGCTAAACAAAACAGAGCACCAAATCCTTGACCCCATTTTTTTTTTGGCTAACTCAGGTGTTATGTAAACTTTTCAAAGTTTTCTTCTTATATATACAGTAGAAAGAGAAAAATACTTGAGTTTACTGCTTGTGTTGATGAAAAAATACCTGAAATTTATAAAAAGGAAATATTAAAAGGGAAAAGATCTACATTATGACAGCCTTTACTTACATGACACACTGTGCTTCATGATGTTTGTCTAGTCATAAAAAATGCTTTGGGACCATGAAAAAGAAAATTGTTTGGCTTCTGGAGTAGCCAATTATTTAAAAAGATCTAAAACTAATCCATGACTTGTAAAGACAATTGTTTGGCTTCAGGAATTGCTAGTTATTTTATGTAGGTCTAAAACTAATCCATTACTTGTAAAAGAAAATATGTTTGGCTTCTGGAGTAACCATTTATTTTATGTAGACGTAAAACTAATCCATTGCTTGAAAAAGAAAATAGTTTGGCTTCTGAAGTTGCAGTTATTTTTTATATTTCTAAAACTAATCCATTCCTTGAAAAAGAAAATTATGTTTGGCCTCTGTGGTAGCCACTTATTTTATGCAGATTTAAAATTAATCCATTACTTTGAAAAAGAAAATTATGTTTGGCTTCTGGACTTGCCAGTTGTTTTTATGTAAATATTAAATTTACTTATTACTTCAGTTTTGCGAGCAACTTTACCATATGTGCAGTGGGCTTACCCCATAAGAAAATTTCATTGTACCATCCTCTAGACATATAATTGAAATTACTGTATACTAGCTTGAATTGGCATATACCATACAACTTTTTACCCGTAAGGCAATAAATCTAATTAGACCCACTCTAAAGAATACACTCCTTCAAGGCTTACATACAACAGATTTACAAGTCAACTTTAATGACAAACTATACAATGTTTTACTATTCATGAATATTTTATTCTTTTAGTTCATTACAATCTGATATCAGTACCATTTTTTTAGTTCGCCCAGAACGTGATCCTAGTTTTTCTATCTCTCTCACAACATCCATTCCTTCAACAACACATCCAAAGACAACATGGGCACCATCTAACCATGGTGTTTCTGCTGTTGTGATGAAAAATTGTGAACCATTAGTGTGAGGTCCAGCATTTGCCATTGACAGGATACCAGGACCAGTGTGCCTTAGCTTGAAATTTTCATCCCTGGAAAAGATCAGAAATATTTATCTCCAGGAATTGATGTCAAAAACATATGTGAAATGTATGGTGTATCGCAGGTACAGAGTATTCTAAAGCTAACTATACTTAAAAGTACACAGGACAGTTTTTATAAAAACCTTTACTACCTATGTTGGTTGGTAAGGAGTTTTAAAACTAGTAGAAATGAGGTTAACAAGGGGACCATAGAATAAACACGCAAATTTTAATTAACAAATACCAATTTATTTTCAGAACTGATTCATATAAACTACAAAATATTGCAAAGATGTTGGGTAAAAATGATCAGTTTATTCTACTAAATAACAATCACAACAGGAAGTAAAAAATGTATTAAACGTTGAAAAAACCTATTTAAATACATATTAAATTAATAAAAATATTTTGTTTACTCAGATTATATATATGTAATAACCAATGAAAATTGACAAACAGCAGTACAGTAATATAAACATCTTTAGAAAGCCAGCCAGATTCGGGTGAATATCTATTCACTGGGATATGACTATAGTACTTTTACCATGAATACAGAAAATCATGTGCATGCATCAATTTTTGCCAAAAAATCCATTCTGTGACCTATTCATTTTCACCCCTTTAAAAAACCAAATGACTCCTCCCCTTTATTAAGTACTTTACATAAATTAAATTAAAGTCCTTGAAATAAACTTCAAATGATGTTGTCCTCTCAATTAATAACAATGGCTATTAAAAATTTTAATGTCAGTATTTTAATTTTACATCACAGACAAAAAATGGTGCCAATTTTGATCCTTTTAAATATTAAAAAAAAATTTTCATTTCGACAGATTTGAGCTAACAAGTATGAAATAATAATGAAGTAATAGTTTTAAGTAAAAAAAAAAAGTAGTCTTCAAGTGTTAATACACAAGTGGCTTTCACAATTTAAGCACAAATCTTCAGATGTCTTTAGTACTTTTCCTCTTTAGTACTTTTCCAGTATTCAGTGAGGGATGAATAAAACTGCTAAGATATTGCTATACAGTAGTACTTGTTTCTTTCTGAGACCACAAATTGGCTTAGGAAAGAATAAATCTAGCAATACAACAACAGCTTTGCTTATCACTCCCTGTAGACTGTAAAAAAGTACTGGACACATTTGAAAACTTGCCAGCAAATTGTGGAAGCCACATGTGTATTGGCATTTGAAGAGAACGAAGAAACGACTGTGCCGGAAAATATAGGATCTTTTTTGAGATACAGGCTGCTTTAGTTGGAACAGCCCGACTGTGGGCTGATGGATTGGAATGTTACTAGGACCAAGGTCTCAAGGCTACTGAGCTCTACTTCAGTCTTGACAGTATTGTCAATAAGGAAAAGGTTTCATTAGTAAATTTTGATGGTGCAACATACTTCATAATAAAATTTATTGCAATTTATTTTAAATATATTTTACTGAACTAATAAATTTGCTTAAGTTTGCGGGAAATCCCCTATAACTACATGATGAAAGTTCCTTGAGCCTGCTCAATGTTCACCAGAGAACAGTGCCATTTGCTTTGTGTCCATGTCATACCACTACCAATGAGGATGTGTATGACATCTGATTTGTACTATAGCACAATAGTATATAACTCCACATGATCCAGTAGTAAAATTGCTAAGTCTCAATATTGCATAGTCAAGGGAGGATGGGGCATTTTGTGATCCTTACACAGTAATACAAAGTATTTGGATGAAAATGATGATGGTACTCCATGATCCACACTCATTAACTCTTTTAGAGATCAGACGTCAAAAATTTTTTTCAGCTTTTCTCTTTATGGTGCGTACTCATAAAATTTGTTCTCTTCACTGTCACCTGTCTAATGCACTTTCTGTCAGAACTAACCATCAGGTCTAGGTTTTCATCTACCCCTTTTTCCATGATTTCATGGGCCTTTGCACTACTTCTGTATCTATTGTTTTTCTTACCTTATTCCTTCCAGTTAAGTGTAAAGACCATCTTGGTCTTTAAGATTTGTCTTTTTTATCCCCTGCCTCTTGATACCACATTTCTTTACCAATTCCTAATCATTTGCAAGTTAGCTAATTTATCATGTCAAAATATATCTTTTCTTTTGTGTCTTATTTCTTCCTAGAATGGGCCTTTTACAGTCTAATTTTTAAATACCTAACCTTCCTTTCAGAAATGAAAAACTGTACAGATACATCTGTTCTAGAAAAACTAAATGTTTTTATGCAAATTCTGTATTTACTTACTTAAACTTTGCTCCATAAATTGATTTGCCACCAGTCCCATTTCCATGTGTGAAATCTCCACCTTGGCACATAAAATTTGGGATAACTCTATGAAAGATAGAACCCTTATATCCAAAACCTTGTTCTCCTGTACACAGCTGCCGAAAATTTTCTGATGTTTTGGGGACAACATCTGATCGTAGCTGCAGGATAGAGAATAACCAAACAAAATTAAATTGTTTACAATACTACAGTTGAAAAAATTTTCAAAAACCCAAAATCTTTTTAGATACAGGTTAAAGAAAAATCTAGTGAAGACTCCTGAATGGTAAGAGATATTTTGTTAGATTCTGTTAGCCGAGTAAAGGCTAAACTTAAGCCCAGTGGTCTGGTTAAACTACTTAATGATGTAAGAAAACACTGAAAAGTCAAGCCAAATATCCTCTTTACTGGCATCATTATTTTTTCATTAATATCTGCTCAAAAGAACAAATGCAATGCTACGCTATGGAGTAGAAAACAACACATTTTCACTACTTCATACTAAGCAGACTATAATAGCAATATTGTTATTTAAAATGCACCCTTAGTTTAATGGGTCAAAAAAAAAAAAAAGACTACAGACTTTCAAAACTTGCACAGCATTTTGTGAAAACAGGCCATAGACTAGATGGTGTAAATAAATGATATACAAGATTTCTTATAAAATAATAAACGCACATCACAGGAGTACTGTTGCCTTTCATACTGTTATTAGTGTTAATATCTCGAGACCTTCTAAGAAGACAGTTCCACAGCTTTATAAGTGCAATAAAATGTCTGCTGTCACTGGAGATGCTCAGGAAAGGATTGCAGAAATTACAAGGAGTAAGGTATTATGGCAGCCAACAAGTATATGAGCTTATATTCATGAGACAGTGAGCAAAACAGCAGCAGCAATGGCTTGGATACGCAGAAAAGTTCAGTCCTGGCTGCTGGTAAATGGGAGGGGGGGGGAAAGAATTTAAGACATGTCCTTGTCCTTCTGAAAGAAAGTGGGAATGATTTTGAAAAGATGTAGGGAAAAATACAAATTATGGCAGAGGTAAGCTGGGATGATAGCAGTGAGATAGACATGCAAGAATTAAACAATTTTACTACATATTATATTGCCTTTTATGCATTTCTTGTTTTCAACCATTGCACTGCATAGCTTTCAGGTCCCCACCCCAACCCCCCATTCCGAACAAAAACCTCGGGCAAGCGTGTTCCCCCTTGGGTCCCCAATATTTGCAGGATAGCCTAAAGGGAGATATGATGGCAAATAACTTAGACGCTAGGCTTTACAATACATTAAAAGAGCTGGTTTGCCTACCTCCATAATTATCCTTCCTACAGGTTTCCCGTCAGCTTCCATGTCAAAATAAACCTTTGGTAGCGTTGATTGACATCTAGCGGAAAGGTTGACCCCGGCTGCAGCAGCAGAAAAGGCTACTCCAGTACCCAAAAGGCGAGTAATTGATGATCGTAACATGTTTACAAATGTGCAACAATAAAATGTAATTCACCGGAGCACACGGGTTATGTAAAGCCGGTAATGTACTAGTAGTAGTAGTAGTAACGGTAGTAGTAGTAGTAGTGGTGGTGGTGATTTGGCTTTGGTACAGCCACACGTAAGGCTACTGTTAATTTGTACGTACATATTCCGTATGTGGTGGTATAGTACAATATTTATATAATCTATTTAAAGTGTTTTTTTTTATATTAATAACTTTACAGGCAAGTATTTTGTGTTTTCTTGAGATTAGTGCGTTTAAAGCATTTCACTCAGGCCCTCATCTTAGATAAAAAGAAATACAAACAGAGAAAGACTGGGAAAAAAACATACGTATACAAAGTGTCATACTGTTCTTCCTATGAAGGTTTTTTTTTTTTGCATGTTCTGTGTTTGTACATTTATAAATGATCCTTAAGTGTTTAGCATGTACTTATTTTATACAACGCGTTTATACTCGTAAATAGGGGAATTTTAGGTCTGCATCTCCAACTGAAACTTTTGCATTATATAAAGACATAATACTAGCATGACTATTTTGAAGTTTATTATTAATTTACCAGAGACTTGTTGATAAGGTCACTGATTTTACGTGTACACGAGAATATATATATATATATATATATATATATATATATATATATATATATATATATATATATATATATATATATATATATATATATATATATATATGTATGTATGTGTGCATATATATATATATATATATATATATATATATATATATATATATATATATATATATATATATATATATATATATATATATATATATATATATATATATATATATATATATGCACACACATACATACATACTGTATATATACACGTTTGTGTGTGTGTGTGTGTGTGTAACAACAGAGTGCAAGATCTTATGCATTTACATTAGGCATTCTCAACAGTAAACATATTACAAGGAAATGCCACATAAAAAAAATAGTGCAAAGCCAATATAGTAATGCAAAGGTCATTTACATTTGATGTTTCTGGCCTTCAGAGCAGCGTCTTAGATTAACCTACATTTTTCACTTGGAAGTAAAAAAAAAAGTCTTGCTTTTGTCCAGTTCTATATGAATATTTACAATTATTTCTTCTGATAATTAATTCCCCATCTGTCTGGCCCAAATAAAATGAATCACAGTCCAAACATTGGATTTTATGAAAAACATGCTTTTAAGAAGGACACTGTTCACTTCTGTTGTTAACTGTGTGTAATGCTAAGGAATGTCCCTATTGCCAGTTAGATCTGGATGTTGCTGTGTTCCACTTTTATGATTTATGGCGCTCTAGGTCAGGTTATGCAGGTGCTATAGGTTAGATTAGGTTAGGTTAGTTTAAGAAAGGTAAAGCTAGGATTCTTCCCTGTGTTTCACTGCAGGTCAGGTTTAGGATGGGTGTCCAAAGATGCATTTGGCCCCTACATCGCTTGGACCCCGGTACGTATGTTTCATGTATCATATGAAACATACGTACCGGGGTCCAAGCGATGTCAGGCAGGGCAGCCGATCGCGACAACAGGTCTACCCCAAAGCCAAATCAAAAAGTCCTTCAAAAGAAGGCATCGTGCTTACCCCATACAAAAATTGGAATAAAAGCACGTTAAAAGAAAGAAGAAGAAGAAGAAGTTTGATCTTAGGCGAGGTAAATTTAGGATGCATTTGTGTCACTGGCTTGTCACATCTTTGTGTTTGGTTATGTTTTATGACTGATACGAATTATTTACAAAATTTATATCTGATATTTTCATGCTGGTGTCCCCTTCTCCAGAGGAGTAACAATGAGGTGGGGGAGCAAGGGTGAAAGGGCTTAAAATCCTTCAGGTATGTAATAACTGTTGATGGTTAAATGATGACTAATCCGTCATTAGAAAATTAGAGTGAGATCACCTAGTCGAAAGTCGTCTTGGTCCAGTTTCACATATCAACCTCCACCCCCTCCTCCCTCCCCTCCTGTTTATCAGCAAATTCTCAAGAGAAATCCGAAAGCAGTGATTATAAAGTTCGATAACCACAGTAGGAACATGGCATGTCTTCTGCTGCATTTCAGGAAACTATAGTTATCAATTTTTTTTTTGTATAATTGAAGCCATTTATAATTTCTATGCTTATTCAACGCCTTGATGGGGGTAAATTGCTCCAGCAACTTAAGATTTCTGTCAAGTGTGAATTAGAAACATGGTGGAGTGCAAGAGAAGAGGCAGTAAAAATCGTGATAACAAACTTGACTAATTTTTATGACTGTCAAAGCAACTGAGAATGGCATCATGACTGAAATAATGTAGTGCTCACAATATCTTACAGAACATGCCGGTGCTTACAGTTGTTTCTTGTACTTTGCATTTTCGGAAAAATTCTTATCATCTACTTATGGAGCCTTCAGGATCCAAAAATTAATTTTAGGGAAGTAGCTGGCGATCTTAATTTTTTTAAAATAAAATAAATTGATAGAAGCTCATAAAAAGTCTTGTAAAAGAGCCCATAATGTGGACAAGAATCAGTATGAAACAAGGGAATTGACTATTGACAGAAGAAAAATACGTCGTCAACGAATGCAACTGTAGGCTGTTGATTAGTAAAATAGAGAGAGAGAGAGAGAGAGAGAGAGAGAGAGAGAGAGAGAGAGAGAGAGAGAGAGAGAGAGAGAGAGCAGTTTTCCTGGATGAAACAGATTTATTAATATCTATAGAGAGAGAGAGAGAGAGAGAGAGAGAGAGACCAATTTTCCTGGATGAAACAGATTTATTAACATCTATAAACCTACAAAACTAAGAATTGCTTTGCAAATTTTATAGCAATTGGGAGTTTTGTTTGAGTTGAAAGATTACTTTAGCAAGCTAAAAAATTCACACGTACTTGAGAACTCAATAATTTGGCAGTGTTAAGTAGCTCACTGAACGTGACCTACACAATGCCTATAATTTTGATAGTTTTGATGAATGTGTAGTTACAAAAGCACGAAAAGGTTACATGTTATATGTACTTATGGATATAAGGATGCTACTGTACCTGGAAAAGGTATAGTGAAGACTGTGCAGTGTTATGAACGAGTAAGAAACAATTTTATATTTATTTATCAGTGTTTTATAATCCATGTACACAACCAAAACGCAAGATTACACTGAATACGTGATTGGGAGAATTCTGGATGACAGTTATCGAAACAATTTAAAAAGCTCTAAGCACATTAAGCAGACACAGCTCTTCCTTAGTTTTAGCTCTAGATTTATAGTTGATGCTTTAAAACATGAATAAGGTAGGGACGCATTTGTTCTTGTACCCGGCAGATGGAAACACTGAAATTGTTACGCCACTCTCCATCCCCAGCTCATAATTGTTAAATATAGTGTAAGGAAACAAAAAAAAGTTCAATGGATGCTCAAGAAACAAGAGCCTGTGCTGGCATACGCGCACCAACAAACAATGAGTAGTTTGCACCAACAGTAGTTACTGGAAACGCATAAAATAAGACAGACAAGCCGTGGGAAGAGCACATGGTGCAAGCATACGGAGAAAAATTAAAATATCTTTTATTCGCCGAATAACGAGAGAAGAGAAATACAGTAAAGTAATACAGATTCCGTTAGTGGAATAAATAAATGCAGAACCTCTTTCCGCATCCGCCCGAGCGAACGAACAAACAGCGGTTATTTCGATTTAAAAGGCGGCGCTCCTTAACACTCGTGCTTGTGTTGTCAACAACTTCAGTTATTCTGTTCTTATCGTGAAAGCATTTGTCTTCATCACTTGGTGAGTTGTCAGAATGCCCGTCTGTGTGTTTAGGAATCTGGTGAAAGTAGGTTGAATGAATGTTATTCTGTTTTATGGAAGATAAATTGTGTTGTGTAGTTCGTTACCCGATGATGCTAACCTGTTCAAGCGAGTTTGTCTTGTTGTGTTTGACACCATTTTAAGTAAAAAGACAACGGTGATTTGCCGTATTAGTAAGCTTCATTAACGCAGACTCGTTAATGAAAGTGTTATGGGTAGATCTAAGTATTAAATACCGTGTTGTGTTAGCTTCTTATTCAAGGGATAACTTAGGCAGCCACGATTACCAAGGTGAAACTGGCGTTGGGTAACACCCTAAGCAACCCTCCTCCTTCCCTTAATTATCATAGTTCCGTCGTGTGTTATTCAGATATAGGCCTACAGGTAGGGTGCAAATTTAGTAAATACATTCTGAGATGAAAAAACAAAAAAAAAATTCATAATTTATACAGCATCATGTGTAGGCAATGCTTTATATGACCGAATTTATTTTTTACCTTATGTGCTGAAATTTATTATACGGCAGTGAAGCTTAGGCTGTAGGCCTAATGCAATGTTTATAGCCTAGGCTATACTCACGAGGAAGAGAATTATTCATTCTATTTCAACCAACAGAGTATATGCAATAAGTAAAGACTGTGGTAAACAATTTAAGTTTATTATGATGGTGTTTTATATGTACAGTGGCCTAGACTAGGCTATATTGGATATTTATTTTATACGTACAGTGGCCTAGACTATATTGGGTAATTTAGCACACTCTAGGTATGGTCAGTACATTTATTATATATTAATATAATCTTAAGATAGAATAGGGTTGTTTCTACAGGAATACAAGCCATTGCCTTTTGATTAGGAATATTCCTGGCATGAGCGGGAAACAGTCGACGAAGCTTGGTGTCAAGGGTTTTAACTGATGGCAGGCGAGTAGCAGGGCTACCCACCCACTCCCATCACCCATTTCCGCAGTTGTCGAGTCAGGATGTGACCATTTTCAGTGTGGTCGCAGTTCTTGACTTAGCTGTGAAGCTTGACATATACAAAGATCTTCGTTGTGTTTGTTCCTCACGGAGCAACGTTTCCCCTGTTGAGAGCAACCAGATTTGCTGAACAGCAGCACCAATATGCGGTAAATGGGCCTCGCTCTGGAACCTCTCAGTTCCAGAGGTCTTTTATTCCTCACGCCATTGGACTGTGGAACAGCCTCCCAGAGGCTGTCGTGCAATTGGAACTTCAGGTATTCAAGTGAAGATGGGATTCATTACTACCCTTATACAATTAAACTTGTATTTTAATATTTAATCTACATTTCCATTTATTGGTTAGTTTGTTAATATATCTGTTTTTTGAATAACTGATCTTCACTTTATGTATTTCTCATTGCCTTCTGGTACACCTTTCGATTGAACTCCATATTCTTTGGAAGCTTGAATTTCAAGTCATGGCCATTATGGGCATGTTTGGTATGAATAGGGTGCATCTTCTTGAACAGTAGTAATGATAATAATAACAATAACATATTTTTATATAAATAACTTACCAAGCAATTACATTCTTACCAAGCAATTAAAACCTACCAAGCAGTTACATAGCTACTAGCTTTCTACATGGCAGTTTAAAGAAATTCAAATTTTCGCAGTGGCGCTACCATCACTAGTGTAGGTGACAGGGTCCTGCCCACTTTCGGGACTGTCGGGTATGAATCAACAGAGAGGATCAATTCATTTTCTACCACCTCCCAATTAACATCAGTAGTCTTATGCAGTTGCTGCTTCATCTTTTTTGGATTTTGCCCTGTATTTTTGGTGAAGTATTCTCTCTCACTTTTTTGTGGCGGCTTTTTCTATCTTCATTATATTGTTAGTTAACGTTATCTTGCAAGATAGTTAATTATGTCTGACTCCAGCTCTTCAAGCATTCGTTACTGTATTGAGGGGTATAACACCAGGCTTATTAAGGTGACTTATGATTCGCACACTAAGTGTGTCAAGTTTAGGGGGCAAGAGTGTAGTAAAGAACTTACGTACATCCGAATGTCAGGATTGGGAAGATAGGAAATGGAAGACTTGAAGTCCCATCTGGATAAATTAGATTGAGGCAGGAAAAGGAAGGCAACCCTTAGAGCCGAAAGTAGAGCTAGTCAGGAGATTCCTTATTTACCTAATGTAGTAGAAAATAGCTTTGTCTCTTCCCCTTTGATTCATGCTATGTCTCCTATTCTAAGCCCTCCTACACCTTTACCCCAGACTCCTTTACCAGGTTCCTGTGCTTCTGATCCCAATGCTATTGGTAATCTGGAAGCAAAATTCAATAAAAAAAATAAAATTTTTAGCCAATACTCTTACGGAATTAGGTTCCTCTTTCAGGGATTTTGTGTTGAAATCGGCGCCAAGTGCCAGTGTTGCAACCCATGACAGTGTTGTGATTGTTGAGGAGGTGGCTGCCTGTCCCACTGGTGCTCCTAGACGAAGGTCACTGTCCCACTCTCCCGCACCTGGGAGAAGACAAACCAGAGGTCCAAGGGAGGCCAGTGTTACACAGTCCCAGGCTATGACAGAGCATCATTGGAAAGGCATCTCTTTCAGTGCTTCTCGTTTTTCGTTGGATTCAGAAGACGCTTTGCCGGACGCAAGGTGTCGGCGGCGTAGATCTTCTGTCTCCCGGCCTTTGAGAAGACATAACAATGTGGCAGAGAGCTCGCCTCCTGTGCTGCTGACTACCGCTTCTAATACTCATCTTCAGTCTTCTTGAAATAGTCCAGAACCTTTGTCAAGTCACAAGCACCCTATTTTGGTCTCAAAGCTACATGATTCTTCGAGTTAGCGCCCATCTCCTGCTAAGCGCTCTCTCAGCTTGGAGCGCCCATCTCCTTCAGCTCGCTTGGAACCTGCTTTGCCTCTTCAGTTGTCTGCACCTGACCACTTAGCAGCGTCAACTTCCGGGTCCTTGGTGCCAACTATGGAGCATTCTGCGCCAACTGTGGGGCATTCGGCACTAACTGTGGAGGGCTCGGTGCCAACATTTGGGCGGGTGGTGCCAACTGTGGAGTGCTCACTGCCTCTTCCCTCTCCATCAGCTTGGGAAGACATGGCCTTAGCCCCGATTAAGCGTCAGCTTGAAGAACTCATGGGCTTTTTAAATTAGAAAACGGTCATTTCCAAGAGCAAATACATCTTATCCCATCTCCTCTGATGAGGAAAAAACGGAACAAGATACAGGTCCTTTGTCTGCCTATTCGCCATTGCTGAGATTCTTTCTGGTGAATTTTCTGGACTACTTTAAGCCTGCTGTTCCTGATTCCCCAGCCTCGACATTTCTTATGAGTAAACGACCGACTGACGTCTTCTGCCTCCCCAAGCTAGTTCTTTCCTCCTCCTCGAAGAAAGTTCTTTGAGAAGTGGACGAGTGGCTGGCCATGAAGAGGGACCAAGGTAAAGCAACCTTTGCCTTCCCCCCTTTGAAACTTCTCAAAAGAAAGTATTGATTTTACGCCACTGGGGAAGCTCCCTCCTTGGGAGTCTCTGCCTCCTCCTAGGGCGATTTCTCCGGGTTGGTTGATGCCACACGTCGCCCTGCATTCTCTGCAGCCAAGATTTCCTTCTCGTCACCTTCACTGGACCATCTTTTCAAGAACCTATTCAATGTGTTAGAAATTTTTAGCTTCCTTGATTGGATGGTGGGGGCTTTAGCCAGAAAAATCGAGGATGGTCCGGTTTAAGCCGAAGATTTCTCTTCTGCTTGGTTGGGAGTGTTGTCTTGCAATGACAAGGCAGTCAAGGATGGCTCTTACGAGCTTGCCTCCCTGTTTTCGTTGGGAATCTAGAAGAAGCGAAAGCTGTTGTGCTCCTTTGCCACTAAAGGAGTTGCCACAACACAAAAGTCAGCTCTCATGTTCTCGAGATCCTTTAGACAGGTCACATCTCCTCCCCCAAGATACAGTTCAGGAAAGCCTGTCTGATCTTCAGAAGAAATCTACAACTGATCTTCTGGCTCAATCTGCCAAGTGTCCTAAGGAAACTCCTGCAACAGCAGTCAAGTCCTTCTCGCCTTTGCGTCAACCCTTTCGAGGAGGAAAGGTTAGATCTCGACCTAAACATCTGGCCAATCTACCCCCACCATCTAGGTGGATCAAGAATTCATTTAAACCAGCCGCTAAGAAATGAGAACACAGTCCTTCACGCCCCGGTCGTAGCCAGGCTACACCTCTTTTAGGAAGAATGTAGCTGCAGAGGGGCAGAACCTTGGGTAGTCCAAGTGTTGAGCGAAGGATATTCCATCCCTTTCCAGGAGAAACCTCCCTTTCCAAATTGCCAATCAACTTGACTGCCTACTTGGCTCACTCCAAGAAACTTGCTGCCCTTTTTCAGGAAGTAGAGCCCCTTCTTCGCAAAAGGGCAGTAGAAGAGGTTTTGGATCTCAAATCGGAGGGATTTTACAGCTGTCTCTTCATGGTCCCCAAGTCATCAGGGGGCTGGAGACCAGTTCTGGGTGTAGGATTGGATTGTAGGATATAAGAAGTCCCAGTATTCTTCAAACTGCTAATATGTTTCCTTCTGTAGAGGAGATGCTAATCTTCCCTCCCATCACAGGGACTGATTACCAGGAGGAACTATGGATTAGGCATAGAGTTCTTTCTTAAGAGAGGCGAGATCAGTTCACTCCTTTTTGACTGGTCTTCATAGAGGTTGCCCCTTACATGGTCATTTATCCTCAGTGGCTTTCCTTTTAGTATTTTGGACATGGCTGCTAGCACCATGTCCTTTAAGACCCCGGATGCAACCACCACATTTGTGCAGACCACTCTATAGAGGCTTCAGAGAAATTAGGAGAGGATCTTGATGTAGGGTTAAGTATGCACTTCTCTATCCCTTCTTCTTGTTCTCTTCCTTCTCCAGGATTTGAGTATGCCTTTATCTCATTTCTTCATCATATTGTTGTGAGCTCATACATCCAACTCTATTGTGTACCAGCTAGAAGTGGTAAGGCATTTGAAGTGAAGGGGTGTTACTACCCTGATGACACCAGGATGGTGAGTGGACAAGTACCTGATCCCTGCAATCATAGTTATTTTTTCCTTGTAGCAACAAGTGATGGGTTTGTCCCTGAATTCCATTACTTTATGTGGGTCTGAAAGGAAGGCAGTAAGAAGCAGGAAACATGGTTTCTGTCTTCTCCCTTCTTGTCTTTTGGTTCATCCCCTCTGACAGAAAAATCATACCTATGACCATGGACCTGGATCCCATTCATAACTGATCAGTTACTACTTCCCATTCCTTGCATGCCTTTGGTATTTGAGGGTTTGTCCTTGAAACCATGCCTTTGGAGTCTTCAGAATCATTTTTGGTTATGGGCTTGGGTCTCTGTTGGATAATTACCATTCTTATGATAACCTCAGTTGACTGTCTATGCTGTGCTATGTCTGTGCCTTTGTTCTATGCAGCATAGCAGTGCTTGTGTGCTGTCTGTGTTCTTGTGATATGCTTGCATGTGCTGGCTTGCTTGATCTCTTTGTGTGTTCATGCATATTCAATGCTAAGCCATCACTGAATACAAGGACCAGCTTTGTGACTATGTTGGCTACTGCTGCATCTGCTTCTAGATAATGGTTCATATTGTTTGCAGTCAGCTCTGTCTTGCTTCATGATTCTACATGACACCACTAGGTTTGATCAGTAGTGCTTACAATCATGAGAGTAGTCTTAGAGGGGACTGATGTGTCAGCCTCCATTTCTCTGGGTAGGGTCATTTGTGCTTTAAAAATCCTTTACCTTTAAATCCTTGTGAGTAATTTGGATGACTTATCATTGGCACTCATGGTGGTTTGTATTCTCGTGATGTTCCTTTACAGAACCAGAGTTTGTAAGGAGTACTGGTCAGTTTTTTATCAGCTGCCAGCATACAGGTAGTAGCTTTATTTATCTCAAAATGTGCTTGCACACTGAATAGTCCCATTCCAGAGCAATGCTTTCTTGGGTGTGTTTCTGTATGAGTGTTTGTTTTAGTTATTCATTGCCATGAATATCCAGACCATGGCAATCATGGTCTAAGGGCTGTCTTTGGTATACCATCTGTAGGCAAGTATATCTGTAATATCTCCACGTACCTTAAGTCTAGTGCTGTTCACGTTGACCTTGTCATGATTTGTATATTTTATGCATGGCCAAATTGTTCATTGCTACACCAGTCCAGTACTGTTCTTGGTAGGGATCTTCTGGTATGGGACTAATCAGTTTCTCTGAAGTCTTGTTCTTGGTCAGAATATTTTCCCCAGGGTCATGGTTCCATGTAGACCTGTGCAATCTTTGGCTGTAGTCCTCTGGGACTTAACCTATTTTATTTCAGGAGTTGTATTTATATATTTTGTATTAAATTAGATATATGTTTAACTTAATAAATCAACGATTGCTAGCTATGGTTGCTCACCTAATGAATTGTATGTTTTTCAGGTTGGAAATGGCCACTCAGAACTGTTTAACAGAGGGGCTAGATAGTGACAGTGAAGATGAGATATTTTTTGGACCAGTGAGTGCCAAAGAAAAAATGATTGCTACTCCCCTTCAAAACCGGAGAACAGAGATTTTTGTACCAGAGAGATTTAACTTGAACCAGCATTCATCAGTGTAAGATTTTTCCTCATATTTTTGTACATTGTCATATTCTTTATGGAAGCAGAAATCATCACCTTTTATGCAGAAGTTTCTTCATTATGAGCTGGAAGTGGTCAATTGTTAACTGGTGGTTACAGGAAATGAATGTAGACTTACCTAATGTCTAAGCACTTTTTCTTCAGCTGTCTTGCAGTGTGGATGTTCGGTGTTTTCCTACTGTCGTTGACATTTGTGTAGGATGATTATGGTGTATTTGCCATACTTTTTGAGTTTTTCCATCACTGCTTTGGTGAAAAACTAGATCAGAGACTTTGTAAGGGACATGGGTGTTTTTTTTTTTCTCTCTCTCTCTCTCTCTCTCTCTCTCTCTCTCTCTCTCTCTCTCTCTCTCTCTCTCTCTCTCTCTCTCTCTCTCTCTCTCTCTCTCTCTCTCTCTCTCTCTCTCTCTCTCTCTCTCTCTCTCTCTCTCTCTCTCTCTCTCTCTCTCTCTCTCTCTCTCTCTCTCTCTCTCTCTCTCTCTCATTACCTTCATTTCTCTCTGCAAAAAGTGTGCTGGTTGGTCTAACTCTCAGTGGGAATTTTAGTAGGTAACAGAAGAAGGATAGGAAGCATTTGCTGCCATCATCATGGGGAGCATGCCCCTGGTAACACCACCGAATCCAACCAGTTCCTTACTCTCTGTTCCGGCTGTATCTATCCCACTGCTTTCTGTAAGTACTACACCCTCAATCTGGAGGAGGGTATTTGTAATTGGAGAAGCCCCTACCACTTGCTCTCATCGTGTGAAAAAAATGAAAAAAAGTGAAGAGGATTCTGTTTCTAGAGCCAAAGATAAACCAGCAAAACCTGCAGTGCCCTTGTGAGGCAAGACTGGCACAGCACTGAAGTTTGCCAGAAAATATTGACACAAAACTAACGGATTTGTTCTTGCTAAAGTAGTACAGTATACCACTGTGCTTTTGCCAAGCAGAGTAGGTTTAAAAAGGGCAAGAAGGAGTCTCAGAAATACTTTGTTAATGACATAAATTCCAAATCTAATAAGATCAATGGGTAATTCATATCAAGTCCATTGTCAACTGTTAATAACTAGATAAGAAGTTGCAGAAGCGGTAAGAGAGCACATCTCTCAAGTATACAGTAGTAAAAATTTATCTCTTGAGTTCCAGAAGATTCATAATTGCAAATTTACTCTGGACCTGAGTGAGATTAGCGAGAAGCTGTACACTGCAAAGTCACTTAAAGAACTCAGATGCACTCTCAAATGCTAACTTGACTGCTCCAGTTTTTATTTTCTTGTGGTTTCCACTTATACTAAATCAAGTGCATCTCCTGTGATATTTTTTGACCATTAGATGGTGTGTTCTGGTACAGTTTTTGACAACCTCCCAAACCTCCCCAAGGTTTAACTAGCTTCATTGACTAAACCAGTTTTGCCATGGTGTATCCATTTACAAGACTGTAGATTTATATCTTGCAGTGGAGGGGTTAATTTTTCCTTCATGTTAAAAGAGTATTTAGGAATGAAATAGAACAAGGTAAAAGTTTTTTAGCGTGCAAGAAATGTGGATACACACATCCAGTTAGTTATATTTTATATTGTGTATTTTTATATCAGTTTTGTCATACAGTTACCAAATTAATTAATTGTAGTATTAAAATACACTCCCTGAACACCTGAATTCACCCTTAATCCCACTAGCCCGAACAACTCTCAGTTACCAAACCCACTATTGGGAATTTTAACAGCCAGCGTTACCAACGCTGCAGGTAAAATCTTGTCACTTGAGCAACCATAACAGACAGTTGGCAGTGCTGACACAGGTGTGCACTGACACTCCCACTTTTGTCAATTGCTTTTTGTTCGTGCTGCTGGAAGGTTGTTTCCTTCTGCAGTGCGAGGTTTTAATCCTATTGCCCGACTTCTCTGTATTTTGGACTTCTGGTGAAGACCTGGATTGTATTTACCGGTTTTTTCTCCTGGATTTTCTGGATATCTTCGATGTGGAACATCTTTGGAATTGGACTTGCTGGTTCCCGGTCTCGATTGGTCATCATGGACTCTTTCAACTTCTACTACCACGCCTTCGTCTTCGATGTTGACCTCGACTGCCCCTATGACTGTGGATGCTGGAGCTCATCGCTTCTTCCTGCCAGAGATGGACGAGTACCTTGAGAATTGATAGACATTCTGTCAGGTACGTAGGAAGGTTAAGTGTGATGTGCAGACTCATTACGATGAATGTTCCGATTGGAAGGCACAAGAGATGGAGGATTACATTCATCATCGCAAGTCTTTGGCTAGTAAGGGCGGCAAACATCTGTCAGATTCTTGTTGCCTCAAGTATCTTAGGCTTCTGCTACAGATCAGTTAATGGATTTAGCGAGTTCAGAAGTAGTCAAACAGATAGAGGATAGGATTTCAAGTAGTATGGAAAATTTAACAGCTAGTCTTCAACATTTCTCAGATAAGGATAGTAGTAGTGTAAGGATGTCTAATCCTTCTTCCTTTTCAGCTCCCCTGCCTGTTCCAGAACCATCCCTAAAGGGTACTGAGGGTAATGGCAGGACTGTGAGCCTCTTAGTGGGTAGGGTCTGCCAGCCCCCTTGGCGCGGAGCAGGCAGGGAAGGATCACCCCCCCAACCCCCTTGTAGTATTGATAAATTTAATGTTCATAATGTTAGTCAGGATCAAGATCTAGGTGTGATAAAGGAGGATAGGTCTGGGTTCGGTAGTGAGGAGAAGGTATTAAGAGTGCAGAGTTGTTCTCCTGGATGGGTTCTGGTTTCGGGTTCGAGTGGTTTTCTTGCTTTGGCAAAGAGTTTCGCCTTCATTGCTTCTTTTCGGTCTGCCTCAGTCTTAAGTCAGTGTTTCAGTTCTGGTGGTGTAGAATCCTTCTGCTCTAGCTCCTAACTCACCTCTGATTGTTTCTGAATCTTCTACTGTAGTTTCCCCCTTCTCTGTGTTTTCTACTCCTCCATCTATTAAGGCGAATTCTGGTGTGTCCTTTCGGCTTCTAAAAGTAGTTTGTGGGACCTGCAATTGGATGTGGCGGAATATAAGGCGGATTTGCCGGGTCTTTCGACGGGTACAGACCTATGGTGAGATGTTATTTTTTGAATGGTTTCTCTAACATTAGAGAGTATGTGACACAGTAGTGTCCAGAATTCATGTCGGATATGTTTCAGGATTATCGAGGGGGGCTAGATTTGGTGTACCTTCTGTCCTGCTCCCACATTCCCTGTTGCTCCTTTTTCAGTCTCTTCTTCGGTCTCTTCTTCTTCTGCTCTGGTCTTTCCTGCGGTTTCTGCATCCTCCGTTTTCCCTCCTTCTTCGACTCTTGGCTTTTCCTCTTCTCAGGTAACCTTTTTTAGGTGTCTGCTATCCCTCTATCTTCCGCCTTTTCCTTCCTCAGTACAGTCGGGTTATCTGTCGCTTCATCTCCTGCTCCCATATTCTCTGCAGCTCCTTTTTTCAGTCTCCTCTTCAGCCTCTTCTTCTGCTCTGGTCTTTCCTCCCTCAGGGTTTAGCAGTGTGGGTTTGGCTATTCTCACTCGTCTTCCTTTTGGTAATAATGAGGAATCGGCTCTGGGTTTTTCTTGGTTCAGATGTCTCTTCTTTCCGGCAGGTTCAACTATGTGGATTCAGCTCTGGGTACCCGATTAGGTGTGGGTGCTCAGCATTCTGGTTAGGGTGGTCTGCTTGCGGACTCCTCATCGTTGTCCAGGCTTTGTTCAGTTCCTCTTCCTTCGTCGGTCTTGGACCGTTCGGATGTTGTGGGACAGGATTCTTACCTGGAGGTGCAGGAGATTCTGGTGGACTTAGAATGTCTTCTTGCCAACAGAACTCAATGCTATAGCACAGAGAGTCCTGAGAGGGTGCGAAGCACGAAAAATGTCTCTTCTTCCCCAGTTTATATTGGGGAGTCTCAAAGTACTTGCCGATTCGCTAAGTCGCTCCTGGCAGGTATTCGGGGGGAGAGTGGACTTTGGCTCTGGAAGTAATATGTCAGGTTCTCCGGAAGTGACCAGCAACTGTGGACTTATTCGCGACATGATTAAACCAATTTCTTCCGGTTTATTTCTGACCAGTGGTGGTCCCCGTGTCGATAGGCACTGATGTGACGTTACAAATTGGAATCACATGCAAGTGTATGCCTTTCCTCCATCCGGTCTCATTCATCAGGTAATAAGGAAATTGCGGGAGAGTGTCATGACGTCTATGACTCTAATAGCTCCCTGCTCGCCCTAACGCACTTGCTTTCCGGAGCTCCTAGAGCCCCTTATGGAAGTTCCGATGTCCCTACCCATGCAAAAGTTCTCAGACGACTGCACTCTCACCATTATCATCCAAACCCTCGCATGCTGTACCTATTTGCAGGGTGACTGTAGAGAGAGCAGCTAGACAGTCCGGACTCCCTAAAGCAGTGGATAGACAGCTTTCTTTCATCTTGAGAAAGTCAACCCGTAAGCCTTGCCAGGTTCAACTGGACAAGGTATAGAAGTTAGTGTCGTAAGGAAGGTTATTCCATCTCTAGACTTTCCATAGCCAAAATAGCTGATTTCTTTTATTCCTTCGGAAAGTCAAGGGTCTTTCGTATTTGGCTATTGCTGACTACTGCTCAATGATTAGCAGTACAATTAGTTTCCACCTTCCTGTTGAAATCTCTAGTAGTAAGATAATCGATGATTTATTACGTTCTTTTAAGATTGAACGTCGTGTCTTGCTGACTCAGGCCCCTCCATGGGACTTGTCGGAAATACTTCAATATTTTTCTTGTGTTTCCCTGCCTTTGAACTCAGTGAAGCTATAATGTTAAGACACTGACTAAGAAGTTGCTTTTCTTACGGCTTTAGCTTCAGGGTGGGGCGAGCTTCAGGCAGTTTCTAGGTTGAGAAATATGTATTTGTCTGTCTTCTGGAATTTGTGGCAAGACAGAGTCGGAGGTTAAAACTCTGCCTTGTTTGTTTAAAGTTCTTTATCTGCAAGTGTACGTTACCGGTGATCCAGCGGAGATATCTTTATGTCCGGTAAGAACATTTAAAGTATATTTATCAAAGGCTGAGAAACTCCGTCGGCTTCCGCGTACACACCTTGTCTCTCTGCGGAATCCTTCCCGTCCGCTGTCAAAGAATGCGATTAGTTACTTTCGGAGGAAGGTGATTTCCCAGGCTTCTCAGGGTTATTCTTCGTCATCTTCAGTTCTGTATTTCCCCGACCGCACAGTACTCTGAGTATGTCCACTTCATCTTCCTTTCTAAGGAATTATTCAGTGCCTTCTATTCTGGAGGCAGCTACTGGGAAGTCCGTCTCAGTATTTACTTCCTTTACTTAAGAGACGTTCAATTCGCCTCGCAGCATGTAGTGGCGAAGTCTACTATCTAGGGTGCGTTCATTTAGCTGAGGTGGTATTCGCTTAGTGCGGAGGTTCGGAGGGTTATTCTCTTAGTAGATGTGTAGCGCGAAGTCTGTTATCTACGGTGCGTTAATTTAGCTGAGGTAGTATTCGCTTTGTGCGGAGGTTCGGAGGGTTATTCTCTTAGTCCACTTGTGGTGGCGAAGTCTGTTATCTAGGGTGTATTCATTTAGCTGAGGTGGTATTCACTTAGTGAGGAGATTCTTAGGTTAACCAGATAGAGGAATTCATTTTAGTCTTTAGAATTCTTAGGCAGCATTGATAGTATAATCTTAAGTATCTTAGTCTTTGATAGTTTCTCTACGAGAGTCCAAGGGGGTGCTTTAGTAGGCTAGGCTCTTTCATCGGCTCCGAGATACTTCTTCGCTTGTCTTTGTCAGGCCTTATCCGCACCTGGATGGTGGAGGGTCAGCGGCTCGGCACTGCTTCATTTCCCTCCATACATGAGAGGCTCTGAATAGCCACATGGGAGGTTCATTGTCCTCCACATGGAAGGTCGACGAACCGAGACGGTACGGACCTGACGGGCAATCAAAGTACTCTCCAGCATGTCTCGTCACCAAAAGCATTGATTGATAAGGTGAGTGTATAACTAAATAGATATCCTATGCAGAGCAGATCGGTGAGCTGCCATCTCTGCGGTTGTAAAAGGGGGTGTGCCGCAAACTTAGATGGTTCTCCCGGAGGGCCAGCGGCTCTGCACTCTGCCTCATTCTCCTCCATACGTGAGAGGTTCTGAAGAGCCACGTGGGAGGTCGACGGACCAAGAGTACTGACCTGACTGTCGATCAAAGTACTCTCCAGCATGTCTCTTCACTGAAAGCATTGATTGATATGGTGAGTGTATGACTAAACAGATATTTTATGCAGAGCAGATTGGTGAGCTACCATCTCTGCGGTTGTCAAAAGGCGTGCAATAGAATTGATCCCTCCTCCTCTAAATGTTGTTAATCGGGCAAATTCAGGTGTTCAGGGAGTGTATTGCGATAAGAAGTTTTTATAATAAAACTAATATTGTAATACTTACCTGAACACCTGAATGATTCCCACCCTCCTTTCCCCACATCAATTTTAACCTTGAATAAAGCAATTGACGAAAGTGGGAGTGTTGGCGCACACCTGTGTCAGTGTTGCCAACCGTTTGTTATGGTAGCTCAAGTGACATGATATTACCTGCAGTGTTGGTAATGCTGGCTGTTAAAATTCCTAATAGTTGGATTGGTAATTGAGAGTTGTTCGGGCTAGTGGGATTAAGGGCGAATTCAGGTGTTCAGGTAAGTATTACAATATTAGTTTTATTATGAAAACTTCATATTTTTTCAGGTCATTATCTGAAGAAGATGACTACAGAATATCTAATTCTGATATGTTATTTCAAGCATTGTCAACTGCAGATTCAGATGACGTGAACGAGAGTGAAACCACCTACTCCAAAGAATTGTCACAGGAGGAAAGAGAAATCAGTTGTACTGACATTTTATCTTCATTGAATGGAAGTATGCAAGGCAGCAATATGAAAACAGATGCTGATGATTCTATGAAAGTTTTGTGCACAGATGATTCAAAAAGAGATGAATTTGATGAAGTAACAGATAATACAATTACGTCCACTCAAAAGGTTCTTTGTGTAAAGAGTGATAACTGTGCAGAGCCTTCCAATTTAATCTCAGAACTGCACATAGGTGATACAGGCATTGTAGTATCATGGCCTGTATATCCACAGACATGTGATGGCGAATCAAAATTCCAGGGATCTCCTATTGGAAGAATTTCAACCATTAGTACAGGAGGAGATTCTTGTACAAACATCTCAGAACAGTTGACAGACAGTTGTGATACTGTAACTTCACAGCCTGTATGTATGCAGGATTGCCTAGAAATGAAGGGAGTGTCTGAAATCAGCAGTGGTGCTGTAAATTACAAGGAAACTAGTGAAGAAGGAAATATGAACCCTAAATTGCAAGATTTTACTTCATGTGTGCCTGAACAACAAATTACAGTTGCTGTTACTGAGGGAACCAGTATAACTGCAAATTCTTTGGAAGAAGATTCTTTCACCTGTGTGTCTGAATACAGAAGTACTGAAGCAACAGTTATGATCACAGAAATGGAAAGAGAATTGCTTTCATGTGTGTCTGAACAGCAAATTAATCATGATGATACCGAGGGATCAGGTATGACTGCAGACTTGGAAAGATATTCACATATATGCATATCTGAAGATCAGATGAATCCACATGTTACGGAGGGAACAGATATGACTGCAGGCAGGGAAAGAGATTCTCTTATATATTTGTCTGAACACCAGATTAATACTAGTGAAACTCAAGAAGCAGATATGGTTGTAGACTCGATATGCAGCATAGAAAAAATGACCCTTGATTGTTCCTCTGAAAGTGAAACAAAGAACATTGCAATATCACATTTACTGAATACTGAGAATGAGGAGGAACAAGTAATTAATGAAAGGAAAAGTGACAAAATATCATGTAACAGAGATTCTGAATTTGGGAATGGTGATGCTGAAGGAATAATTAGAGAGGAAAATACAACAAAAGTACTGTCCTTGGATGAAGTAAGAAACAGTTCTTTCTCATGTGGGCCTACAGAAGAAATAAAAATCAGTATTTCAGCATCACACTCAGAGAATGGCATTGGAAATATGACAAAAGGAGCTCCAGAGGAAATAGATCAACAAGCTGATCATTCTGATATATCAGGAACACATACAGTCTCCACATGTGATGTGATATTGAATGCTGAGGAAAAGAAAACTCCTCTTCTGCAAAATAAGTCAAGAGAATGTTTCAACATATCTGAACAACATAGCATGTTAGGTGAAGTAGGTAAGTCACAAGATTTGACTTCAGAAGATATATCTGTGTTAAGTGGCAGCCATAAGGATTTTGAAGTGACAGCAGAAGAGTTATGTTCCTCAGAACCTCAAAGTCAGCACAGCCAATCAAGGCAAGTTGATTCCAGTGCAGAAAGTTGTGGGATTGCTAATAAGGGACTCATTTTGTCTCAGACTCCAGACTTGGACTCTTGTTCATCATCATCTAGTGCTTATGACTTCAATGACCTTGGCAGAGTACAAATGCCAGGTAATTGTGAAAAAATATCTTTTACATCTGTTTTATCCTCAGATTCACAGGATGTTGCAATTTCTCGTCCAGAATTGCCTATGCAGTCTTTAAAGGAGGGGCATGTGGTCAGTAATGAGGAAATTATTACTAATAGCTCTATTTTAGAAGACAGTGTTAGTAAATTAGATTCTCTGAAAATAAATGATGGTGAAAGTGACAGTGAAAGTGAGTCTTCAGGTAGGCAGTTTAATGATACAATTGAAGAAATGGAAATGTTTCTCAAATATGGACCAAGTTATGGAGAGGAAGTGAAGACAGGTAAAGTTTATGGAGCAGAATTAGCAGCTAATCTTGTAACAAGTAAAGATTTTCTTGATGATGGAATTGCAGACAAACAGGATGAGTCAGTAATTGGTCCTCGAAAGTCTAGTGTTTCAAGTTTAGTTTCTAACTTTAATCCTGAAATTAACTCCACTCATGATCCGTTTTTGAAAAATCAGGTGCCAGATCATTCTGATAAAAGTTGTGCAGTGATTCAGGATGTTAAACAAAAAAGCGAACTAGTATTTCAAAGTCCATCAAAATCAGTGCCACCACCAAAGCCCCCTAGAAATATAAATTTGGTTTGTGAAAGTCCAAAAAAATCTCCGTTAAAAACTTCACTGAAAGATTCACAAGTCAAGATCCCTTCAAAACTTTTGTCAGTGCAAAAACCTGCGAAGAAAGATGCGTGTTTGATATCAAAGGAAGGTTCTAGTAAATCCAACCCTGTAACCCCAAGACCGGCTGTTGATGCTAAAACGCCAAGTTCAAATACCATGAAGGTGTCTAGGACACATTTTTCTTCACCCAGGAATAACCCAAGAATAGTTAAAACTCCTAGTGCTTTACCAAAATCCAGTGTTAAAAGGCTAGTCAGTGCACCTAACACAGTAGCTGGTGTAACTCGATCCATATCAATGATAAATTCTAAAGAAAAAATTATTCAGGCAAGGACACCAGGCACTTTGCGTACAGTTGGAGGTATCAAATCTCTGAACAGAGCAGCATCCAAGCAAGGCACGCATTCTGCGCAACAGAAAATCACTTTTGGTTTATCAGAAAAACCTGTTGCTAGGTCTGGACTACCTCCGTGCCCCACACCAAGTCGTACTCCAAGAGCCATGAAAAGTGGAAAGGGCCCTTTGATAGCAAAACATTTAAGGCACGGAGGCCTAGACATTGTGAGCCCTGTAGCCCAGTACTTGAGAGAAAATCCTCCCCCATCTCTAATAGTTAATGTGAAACCACGCCACAAGCTTCAAGGGGAAGTGGAAAAGGCGTCGTTCAACCCTAATGTTCAGGTATGCTTTTCATTTCTGTTACTTTGAAACTTTTTGCACCATGCTAATCATATAAACTGGCAAATGCTTTAGTACAACAAAACTAAAATTTTTAAAATTTACATTAGTTGCCTTAAATTGGGTGATGATTACTGTACTTGAATATATAAAACAAAGTGAAACATTAATCAATATTGGAGGAGACCTCACAGGACTTAAAAATCCCACATCTCGTGTACATCACCAAGTCATGCTACAGCCTTAGCGCTGCAAAAAACAAAAATTAAGCATACCAAACACTCTTAAATAGGTTTTATCACAAACCCATTACTTTGCATAGCCCATTTGTGTGTCACACAAAAATCCAAGACATGTTATTTCTCTGTAAAAGAAAAAACATCAGGTACCTTACGTAAGTTGACGTGTGCATATGTTCCTGTCAGTCTTCAGTAATTAGCTGAATCACTTCATGTGCATGCCAACTGGTCAGCAGCTGTCAGAGATTCCCAGACTTTTTTAAAAATTCAGGGTTATTTAAATCCACTTTCAATATTCACTCCTTTCTAGTTACATAATTTTTTCTTGCACTAATCCTCCTTCCTTTTTCTAGGCCTTACTTTGGAGAACAGAAGAGGTTTGGGTTAGGAGAGAGTAGATTGAAAAGATCTAAAGATAAAAGTAACATAAAGGGACTTTCAGTATGTTCTTCAAATAGCCAAAAGCCACCACCTTAATTCCATAAGGTTCCAATTGAGCACTGATGCAATTGCATTAGCCTGGTCTGTAGAGTGAGGGCATTTCATCAGATTTCCCCATTCCACTTGAACACTTCCAGAAAGAGACAGTATTTCAGTGTCCCTGTGATATAACGCTCCTGACCAAGTGGAATAGGCATACAAAACTCCTTGATCCAAGGCTGATACTGGTTTCCTTTTGAAGTCCCCCCTTTTATGGCTAGATTAGTGGCACCAGTAGATGGAGCTCACTATTGCCCTTGCCTGCTGTCAGGCTTTTTCTTATCCTTTTAGGGGTGGGGATGTTCAGTAGCCTTTTGTTGTGTTCCCTCCTTTTTACCAATTTTAACCTAAAGATTGGTCTGAGGTGGGTCATCAGTACAGTCTCCGAAGGTTCATGATTTACTCTTCCTCTGGGGCAGACTAGTTACCTTTTCTTTTGTAGTTACTGGAATCTTTTTGGGGATCATTGAGAGGTTAGTGCAGAACTGTAGCATTGCCCTTATCAGATGGTCTGTGGGATTCTGTTACCATCTGCCTCATTGCTTTCTTCCCTTGGAATCTTTTTGTGGACCCTGTCATTTGGTACTATGGCAGTCTTCAGTATGTTCAGCAGAAGGCGGTGCCTCTGCTACCCCTTGCCACTCATTTTCAAAGAGACTTAAGAATTTTACGAAGACCCAGCATCATCTCTTCATAACCTGGCATAACAGAGGTTCCTGTTTGTATTTCCCATCAAATTTTTAAGGAGTCTGTCTTAATCATTTTTTGCTTAACCTCTTAGATAATTATTTCTTAAGATACCCAGAAAGAGAAAGAGGTATCTTATTTTCTGGAAGCTTATTAGATTCTGATACACGTTGCCCCTTAGTGACTATCCACTCAACTTCAGTAGCTTGACTGCAGTTTGATGATTGCCATTTTTGTTTGCCCAGCCATTTAATGGATTATGACTGTTACTAACTCATGTCTTATTAGAAGTTTGATCTTGCTTTCCTTTTTTTTTTTTTTCCACTTAGAACAGTTGGAACTTTATTGGTGCAACTCCCCAGTACCTCTCTCAGATCTTGGTGTCTTTTGGAGAGCAGATACTTGTTGTGGTCTTGGCACCTTCCTTTCCGACTCCATATCCTTTTAGTGGGCACTCCCGTCTTATTGCAAGGAGGCAACATGGGGATCCTTGTTTAATACCTGGGCTGGGAATTATTGTAGTGGCCCTCATTAAAAAGGCAGATCATCACTCCTTTCCTAAGTCATATGACATCCAAAAGGTGAGTACTTTAACTTTCTTTGGAAATGTTTCTTTTGAAGAAGTCTTGGGTGTAGGGTGGTTATTAGAGACAGTATTCTTGAACTGGTGAAGGCGAAGTAACCCTGCAGCAAGACCCGAAATAATTAGGCAAGTCACTGTAGAACCACAATAGATGATACATTTATAGGCTCGTGTGTCTCCTGTTCTTTATTGCCAAACCCAAATGGGTATCAAGAATAAAGAAACTGTTGATAACCTTTGACTTTACCTTGAGTAAAAAAATTCCTGAAACATTATTACCATGAGAGTGGTGGTGATGCTGAGATATTGCTGGGAAGGAGCAACAATCCCGCAGCCAGACCCAACATAATTAGGTAAGCCACTTTTGAACCACAGGAATAATACATATTGGTTTGTTTGTTGTTCCCTGTACTTTATTGCGAAACCTGATGGGTAACCAGAATAAAGAAAACGGTTAATAACCTGTGACTAGACCTTGTACCAAAACTTAATCTGGGATGTTGGGACTTATTTATTTAATTATTAGGAGCTAAGCCATTTCGTCTAATGTCAATTTCTTTTCTAAGCTCCTTTGAGGACACACAGTGGTTACGTTATAAGAAAACAGGTTTTTATGTAGGAAAAACCTACTTTTAGTAGCTGCTGAGTCCTTAAATCCACCCACTTTGTCTTACCAAAAGGCATGGGACTGGGGTGAACATTTATCTTGCACAGACCTGGCATGTAATGAAGATGGTACCGACTTCTCACATCTGTGTGAGTATGACATAGAGCCTAGGTAATCTTTGTAGGACAGGAGATAGAGCCCTCCTGTCCTGAGTCTTATATATTCTATCACTGTGCCAACAAGCACTGTTCTAGCCTAAACCAACTAAAAGAGAATTCTTTGTAATTGGTTGGTCTGTCTTATGGGAGCCCTGAGGGGACCATGAGAGTGTAACTCCTTTGAGGACTCGCGGCGGCTACCAAAAATAGGTTTTTCCCACATCAAAATCATTTATATCTTTGATGTCTGAAATTCTTGTCATCAGAAGAAAAATTTGTTTCTGCCTTTAACCTCAAATGTTATTCATTTCTGTCAGAGGTTCATAGTGATGTGTTCAGTTCCTTTAGTCCTTGGTTATGGTAGCATTCCAAAGTTGTTCCAACCAGGTTCTGATCTCTGGTGCCTTATTCACCTATCACATCTTTGTAACCCTGTTCCATCATTAATATACTCTGCTTTACTTACTTCCATCAATGCATCTGATGCCTTTCCCAGAACAATTTTTATTTTTGTTGACTTATTTTTGATGCATGTAGAAAAAATACAGGCATCAGTTTTCATGAGTGGTTTTTTTTTGTGTTCTGTCACATCTAATCTTAGACCAGTATGCTATCTTGTCTGCCTAATCTGGGTATTAGTGAAAGTAAGAGGTTTGTTTCTGTGTAGTGTAGCCTATTTATAAATCAGAGTACTTCTCTGTTGTATGTATTGAAACTTAATGTCATTTGAATTCTTTACTAATTTCTTTTTGACAGGTATCATCTAAAGCAGCTAAAGGTGACAGAGGTAAAATAAAACCTGCAAAGCTTGTTACTCCTGTTCTTCCAACAACTGTGTATTCATCTGCTGTCCCTGTTGTGCTGGTAAGTGTGATACTTAATTAGGAATTTGACAGTGCTCTTTAGAAAAAGGGAATTGCAATAAAAGCAGTCGTTCTATCATCACGGACACTTATTTTAATGCAGTATATTGCACTGGGTAGTAATTCCAGTTTGATAGATGCCTTTGCTGCTTTTGATTATTTCCATATCTACCCATAGTGGTACTGTATTCTTGTGTCCAAAAAAATTTTTTGTGAATTTACGCATTGCAGTCAAATGTCCAAATTTTTTTAGGTTTTATTCTCCAATAATAAAACATTAGATTTAGAGGAAAAATTACAGATATTTTAGTTCGAGAATATTTTCATGTAAATAAATTTTGAGGACGTGGACCTCATTGTATATGGCCTAAACCCTATTCTGTAAAAAGAAAACTACAAACCTCACAGCTAGCAAGATTGCAGTAAGTTGAAAGCTGGAGACTCAAAATCTAAATTATGTAAGGAGTTAGGAAATTTAGTCAAAAACAGACCCTCATTACTACTAAAACCCAGACTGAGATTGCTGTTTTTAATGAACCTTCTAAAGCTGTTTCTGTCTTGTGTTCTTTTTCTTTCATTTATTCTTCAACCTCTCATGTTTTCTTGAATGCATTCTTTTCCATTTTCTCTCAGGCCTTCCTCCTCTTTGTGTCCTTAACTTTCAATTCCGTGATCTCTTTATCACAACACGATTCTCGTCATCTCCCTCCTCATCAGATATTCAAACCATTTTAATCTATACCTTTGGGCTTTCTTTGACACCAGTGAATTTTGCTGATCCCCTGATGCATTAATTTCTTATCTCTTTGTCACTCCACCCATCCATCTGGGCATTTTTTAATTTCTCCCACATATAACTTATTTTTCTCCATTTTCTTGAGCATTGTTGATTCTGGTTCAAAACCAGACACTGCAGGAACTTATAACATTTTAGAGCAGACTACCAGATCAGGTTGTGTATAGCACCTGCCAGTTAAATGATGTAGCAGATTAAGTGGTTGACATATTCTTGATGTATTTAATTTTATCTTTTTAAAGTGACTTCCGTAATGGGTTAATTTCTCTCTCTCTCTCGCTCTCTCTCTGTCTCTCTGTGTCTCTGACTCTTTCTCTCTCTCTCTCTCTCTCTCTCTCTCTCTCTCTCTCTCTCTCTCTCTCTCTCAAGGGTTTTATATTAGTACAGTATTAGTTTTTTTTAAGTGAAAATTGGAACCACACCTTAAAAGCAATAGTTACACAATAGGTAATCTATACAGTGAACCAAATATGCCATCATTAGGCAGTGCACAATAATTTGTTTGCAAACCCATTTTTTTCACTAGCTATATTGTGCATTCAAAACAAACCAGAGACAGTTCACAGAAAAAAAAGAAAAAATCCTGCAGTTCCATCTGGCATTGCATGCTTCCAGGCATAACCAGTGTTCTGGTGGTAGACAGAGTCACCATTTTGTGTTTTTGTCATTGAACAGCAGCATTGAAGCTTTTCTCCCATTTCAAATAACTATTCTTACTCTCTGACATGTAAATGTAAATTTCATATTCATAATTTCCAGTCACAATTAATTGAGGTGCATTCCTTTTATAGAATGTTTGACAGTTTGTAGGATTGTTATTCTTAAACTGTGAATGCTGTTTCCATCGTGGGTCCTGGTTTCATTGAGCGTTTATGCTTACCTTTGTCAGTTCCTGGTTACTGAGTATTGGAAGACCTAACTGGTTAGGTCAATTAAAGTACTTCAAACACCTTTCCTTGTTCTCTCAAATTTTTGTAATAGAAGTTAGGGAGATTCGCACGTGGTTTGTTGTCTTGCTAGTAATAAAAGCTAGTATAACAGTTTGTTTCATATTAATCTTGCTTATTTTAAGAATTTGCATGTTAATGAACTTAGTCATATAAAGCTGTGCCATCGTACTACAATACGCCATATTTATGTATAGTATCCTTAAGTTACATAAAAATCATGTTAAATTTAGATCTATCACTATTTCATTCAGTTGATAACGACAGCATTATTAATTTCAGATAAACTTTGTTTGTACAGGATAAGGTAGAACATAACTGGTTAGTTGAAAATGATTATAGAACATTAGTCTATTTCAATAAGTAATCATAATCCTAATGTTATGGGAAATTTTATATTTTCCATCTTAGAAGAGCTAATAAAAGTCCTAAGTCCATTCAGAGCTGTATCTCTCTTGGGATAATGAATTTTTTAGATATAGTAGTCCTAACTGTCCTTACCCCCTTGCACAGTCTTGTTAGAAGATCTTTTATAATTGTTTGAGACAAACTAGTACATGAACCTATTATAATACAAAGACCAAGCATCCTAATTGTAGATTACAGGTAAAAAAAATCATGGCTATTTCACCCCCTGGTATTTAGGCAGTGGTGTTGATGTAACTTTGATTTAAGCTGCTTCTGGAAAACATTCATTAGATAGTTTGAGAATTATTTCTACATTGTAATCTTAAATGGTTTAATATTTCTCATTTGGCCTTCTTGGAGCAGCTGGCCAAGTGTTTTCTGTCCCTGAAAGGAGGGGAGGGGGATCAGTGTAACTTGACTCATTATACTTTTCTTTATTTAAGTTTGTTTGATTCCAGAATGAGTATGTCCTTGAAATTGTGGGTATTATATAATTCTCCAGAAGTTCTTTGGCATAACTAGGTCTGGGAATTATTCATCAGTCCAATGGGGCAGCAGCTACAGAAGCTTTCCCATACTTAAGTAAAGTCATGGGTTTTCTTGTGATGATTTAAAGTAAGGTTTTTGTTTATAAATTAATCTACAGTATTAATGCATATGAATTGCCCTATCCAACCCCTCTTTGCCTAACAGGTGGTTCAAACAACACAGTAATTTAACCTGCATTTGAGGGCCAGTGATGCCTCAAAGAATGGAATACCAGCTGGAACTGGAAGGTAGTCTTTTGTGGAGTGTCTGAAGTATGTGTGAAGTCTGTTGTAAAGTAATGGGTTAGTACTTTAAATGGGGAAAATAGTTTTTCAATTATATGTTTTCTATTACGTTTAAGCAAAAAAAAAAAAAAAAAAAGAAGCATTATTCATGGCTGAATTGTAAAGTTTCTATAAATTAACATTTCCCTGCTAATACAAAAAAATATTGAAGTCATAGAGTAATGCACTCCAAAAGTATCAAAGCCTTGACTTTGAACAGTGAATCTTATTGCTCCAGGTATCATTTACTGATAATTTTTATGTAATTTTTGTTTGTAGGATGATGCTGAGAATAAAGAGAATGAGCGACTCAGACGTTGTCAGGAAATAGCATTAAAGACACAGCCAGCGTATGTCATCAAACATAAAGGTGATGGTCATTTCTTATTTTACGAGAATAAAAATGCATGGGGCTAACACAGATGTTGGCATAATTGATTTGATTCCTAAGTGAATTGTGATTGTTGCCTTTGGTAATTAAATACTTAATTTACCAAGATGAGGATGCATATGTATGATTCAACTGACATATGTCCACATGGTGTGTAAGCCTTTTATATATTCTTGACAGTGATAGGATGCAGTTGGTTGATTTCTGGATTTTCTCTAGTGTGTATTCCCTATACTTACATGGGGAAACCCTCTAACTCATGTCATGGGTAGCCCCATTCATAGCCTGACTTGCATTACACATGGATGTTTAGCTGACAGTGTTTTTTACCTTTTACAAGAAGTTGGAAAAGTGTTATGGTTTTACTTGTACAGTATATGTCTCTGTTTATTAGTGGGATATCATGTATTTGGAAAAACAGAGTTTCCTTTATCCCGACAATGACTCTTATAATTAATTAACCCTTAAACGCCGAGCCTCTATTTACAAAAACGTCTCCCGTATGCCGGCGGCGTTCGGTGAGTTAGCGCCGAAGCGGAAAAAAAGTTTTTTTCAAAAAATCACAGCACGCTTAGTTTTTAAGATTAAGAGTTCATTTTTGGCTCATTTTTTTTGTCATTGCCTGAAGTTTAGTATGCAACCATCAGAAATGGAGAAAAAAATATCATCATATATAAATATTGAAATATATGACAGCGCAAAAAAATTTTTTCATATATAATTTTATACAAATCGCGCTGTGAGCAAAACGGTTAAAGCTAACGGGTTATTTTGTTTTTCTTTGTATTGTACACTAAATTGCGATGATTTTGGTATATAACAAATTGTAAAACGATCAAAGCAACACAGAGAAAATATTATCACAAAATGATGCATGAATTAAGTAAAGCACAGACGTAAAAAATGTTTTTTCAAAAATTCACCATAAATCGAAATATTGTGCTAGAGACTTCCTGTTTGTTGAAAAATGAAGCTAATTGATTGAATATTACTAGACTGTAAGTGTTTTAGCTTACAATTGCAGTTTTCAACCATTTCGGTCGAGTTAAAGTTGACCGAAAGTCGAATTTTTTCTATTTATCGTGATTTATATGAAAATATTTCAAAACTGATAAAAGCTACAACCATGAGTTATTTTCTGTTGTATTGTACATGAAATTGCACACATTTTCATATATAAAACTTTATGTAACAACTAATATAAAACTGCAAATATTACGACAACGTGACGAAAGAATTTCTGAGATGTTTGGCTGAGTTACCACGCAGACGTAAGGAAAATGTTTTTTTCAAAAATTCACCATAAATCGGAATATTGTGCTAGAGACTTCCAATTTATTGCAAAATGAAGGAAACGATTGAATATTACTAGAATGTAAGAGTTTTGGCTTAAAATTGCGTTTTTTTACCATTTCGGTAGAGTTAAAGTTGACCGAAGGTTGAAATTTTGGCAGTTATCGTGATTTATTTGAAAATATTTCAAAACTGATAAAAGCTAAAACCATGAGCTATTTTCTGTTGTATTCTACATGAAATTGCGCACATTTTCATATATAAAAGTTTATGTAACAACTAATGTAAAACGATGCAAACATTACGACAACGTGTGAAAGAATTTCTGAGATGTTGGCCGAGTTACGCGGCGCAGAGCGTAAGGAAAACTTTTTTTTTTTTTTTTCAGAAATTCACCATAAATCAAAATATTGTGCTAGAGACTTCCAGTTTGTTGCAAAATGAAGGTTCATGATTGAATATTACTAGAATGTAAGAGTTTTAGCTTATAATTGCGTTTTTTACCATTTCGGTTCGAGTTAAAGTTGACCGAAGGTTGAAATTTTGGCAGTTATCGTGATTTATATGAAAATATTTCAAAACTGATAAAAGCTACAACCATGAGTTATTTTCTGTTGTATTGTACATGAAATTGCGCACATTTCCATATATAAAACTTTATGTAACGACTAATATAAAATGGTGCAAACATTACGACAACACAACGAAAGAATTTCTGGCGCTGACGTAAGGAAAAAGTTTTTTTCAAAAATTCACCATAAATCGAAATATTGTGCTAGAGACTTCCAATTAGTTGCAAAATGAAGGTAAATGATTGAATATTACTAGAATGTAAGAGTTTTAGCTTACAATTGCGTTTTTCGACCATTTCGGTCGAGTCAAAGTTGACCGAAGGTTGAAATTTTGGCAGTTATCGTGGTTTATATGAAAATATTTCAAAACTGATAAAAGCTACAACCATGAGTTATTTTCTGTTGTATTGTACATGAAATTGCGCACATTTTCATATATAAAGCTTTATGTAACGGCTAATATATAACAGTGCAAAAATTACGACAAAATGACGAAAGAATTTCTGAAATTTTCGGCCGAGTTACCGCGTGGGCATAAGAAAAAAGTTTTTTTCAAAAAATCACCATAAATTGAAATATTGTGCTAGAGACTTCCAATTTGTTGCAAAATGAAGGTACATGATTGAATATTACTAGAATGTAAGAGTTTTAGCTTACAATTGCGTTTTTCGACCATTTTGGTCGAGTCAAAGTTGACCGAAGGTTGAAATTTTTTGTAGTCGACGTACGGTACGTCCACTTGGCACCCAACAGACAATTTTAGTCGACGTATGATACGTCCAGTAGGCGTTTAAGGGTTAATTAACTTTAGGGGATAAATTTGCTGAGTTTCCAGTTTGTTATGAAAACAGTCTCATTATTATAAAAATATATTTTTATAATAGATTATTTTTCCATTTAAACCCATTATTTATAATTGACCCATTTTATGGTAACAAAATCATACCAACCCATTACTGTACTTATAATTAAACAAGTTTGTGGACACAGAATTTTTCTAGATGCTGCAACCCTCCCAAACAAGAAAGAGAGTGGCAATCAATAATACTGTGCATGGTTAGGCAATCCTAGGTCTCGGTAAGATAATTCTCATTCTTTATGCCGTCTGATCCATGAGCTGCAAGAAATTAGCAGGTCACATAGGTTTGAACTTGCATAAGGCAATTGGTATATATAAAATAAATTTTGGTTTTAGAGAATTATATTTTTCACCACAACCCCATTTTATAACCAGCCCAACTTGACACAAATCATTGGACCAGGCAACTTATGATAAAACCTGACCACATCACATTTTCCTGTATCATAGTGTACAGATACTTGGATACATGTTCCTTTGGTACTGAGGAGAGAGGAAGTAAATTTATGTGTGTTAGTCAGTTGATTGAGGATGGATACAAATAAGGCCTCACTAACAAGGATGCTGTCCAATTCATGACCACTTGTTAGTACCATCATCTGGTTTCTTCTTCCTCAGTGACAGGAATTTGGCTTCACTTCTCTTAAGGATTACATATCCCAAAAGATCAAGAGGCTATCCCACCTGAATAGCTACTCAGGCTACTGTAAAGTAAAGGGTGTATGTCAAAACAAATACAGATTTAACTTTTTTTTTTTTTTTTTTTTTTTTTTTTTTTTTTTTCCATCCCCTCATCTCTCACGAAGACAGTAAACAATGCAGAGAGTGATTGGTTTCTGAGAGGCAGGAGCTTTGGAGCCTGGATTTCTTACGGTTGGGTAGAAGTTTTCTTCTTGAGAACTATGGACTGAAGAATTGGCCGTTATAATGTAATAATGAATGGAGCAGCTGTGTTTAGCTGTCAGACATTTTATGCTCTTCCACAGAATTGTGAGCTAGTTACCTGCGCTGCAGAATGAAATGAAGGAGTTGAAATGAATCTACCACTTGTATGAATTTCAGACACTTGCTCTCTTTTTCATGGCATTCGAAAACAGTAATATCAGTTCTGATACATGTTTGGAGTGTGGTTCATTTGTGTATTTCTCCTTAATGATGATGTGAGTAGCACTTCTGAAATAACAGGGCTATCCATGTGTTTTATAGACATGTGATACTCCTCAGGTTTGAAATGGCTGTTAATGGTAAGTGTTGTGGGGTAATCAAGTAGTTTCCTTATAAGATTTGACTCTTCCAAGGATGACTGAATTGTTTGATAGGAGCTCTTACACCTTTTGAGGTTTCACATATAGTTTAGTGGAAAGCCATGGAAAAGTTCCATAAAAAAAAAAATTGATAAAGCAGAGCTGTGCACCATCCCTGATTTATGGTTAAGAAATTTCAAAGTTGTGTTATAGACAACTGGATATTAGTGACAAGAGCACCTGCAAGAACGTGAACTACGCCACTTTCAGTTGTTAGTGTTGATGAGACAGACCTAGGGGTACATGTGAAAAAATTTTTGTTGGAGCTGAAAAAACGGCTGTTTAGGGATTTACACTAAGTCAGAATTGCGTAACAATATTAATATGTGCCATTGCTGCTTTACAGATAAAATGAAACTGAGTATGAGAAACATACTTATGCATGTGTATTATGATGTCCAAGAGAATGCTTAAATGATTGCAGCAACCTTCTGCCGGTGAAAGCAGACTTAAGAGGAAGTGCCAACCCGCATACAGTAGTTTAGTGTGAAAAATTTTTTTTATTGCTGTAGATGTATATGCTTTGATGCAAAATACTGATCAAGGAGTAAAGTTCTAAATTTCGTCATGTATTTTTTGCTGGGAGATTTAGTATTTCCTCTTTCTATACCTGACTTCCATTGGGATTTGGAATTAAGGATGCCATCTTTATGGTTTTGCTTGCCTGAGATGACCTCAAGATCTCAGCATTACAGACGTACTTGCACAAATTCAGACCTGGGGTTATGCCTCAAGTAAATGAAGTTGATGTTGAGGTGTTTATGAACTGTTTAAATGTAAAGGGGATTATTTTAAGAATATTTTACAAATTTTTCAGTGCTCCAGATGTTAAAATATGTTTATTAAGATGTTAGCAATATTTATCAACATAGATTGCTTACCATAACCAACAACATGAAGCATGTGAGGAGTACCACATTCCTTTATTCAGTTGTCTGTTTTTCAGTACTAATTGCATTCCATTGATGCCAGATAATTAGGCCTGCTGTATACACTGTCTGTACAATACATGTAATTTATTGATTTTGATAATTTCCTTCAGTCATATAACAGATTGAAACTGATAGGATAATTTCATACTTACATGACACTGTACTTCTTAGCCTAGGTTCCATAAGGAATGTGGAAGGTGGAGAGATCCAAACTGATCCCTATTCTAACTCCAATTTTAAGAGTTTTGATTACTTTGAGACAGAGCAACAAAAAGATATATATTATTCTCTCCATTATATAATATTAGTGTGGCTGGATAAGAGAAAATGGGAAAGGTTTTTGTTAAATAGACTACAAGGTTTTTTGTTATGGCCATAGCTGAAATATGATGCAAGCAGAAGGTAATGGTGTGTTTAATACAGACACCTAAAATGTAATTGACTAATTGCAATTGTGATTATTCATTTATTTAAGAATATGATGACAATACATTATATTTTAGTATTTCCGTTTTATGTGATACTTTTATTTGTAGGTCGTGTTAAGTTACCAAAGGGATCTGTTAATGATGGAACTGAGGGTTCATCTCCAAAGAGAATTGACAAAATTCAGAGAGATTTGAAATCTGCCACCAATTCTCCCCGTCAAGTTACATCTTTGCGAGGATCTCTCATGGAAGTGTCATTATATGAATCGCATAAAACTCAGTACTCAAATACTCTAAAGTGAAGGTGCTGAAGAGAGGTACAGTATTTAATTTGACCATGTATATATCTTGTTTTTCATTTTTAGCATTTATAGAGATGCATGATAAATTTTATACCTAAGAAACCTGTAGTTAGTGTTCAGTTTTCTAAAATATGGGTGAGTTTTATTGTTTTGTTTTAGTAATACAGTAGATTTTTTTATTTTTCTATATTTAAATTCACGTTAAATTTCATTTTGCTCTATTGCTTTGGTTTGCTTTTCATTTTTATTTGATGTTCATAATTTTAAAGCACCGGTATACTGTGACTAAAGTGCCGTGAACATCACCATAAATTACCTCTTATCCTTATTATTATTTATGTAATTATATATGTACATTTTTTATTTGTTTTATCTTTATTTGGAATTTACTTTTTCCTTTGTTTCCCCTGTTAGTTATTCTGTTTTATGGAAACTTGCTTAGCAACTTAGCAACTTTTTTTCTGCATTTCAGATGAAAGTGTTCATACTGAAATACAAAGAATTTGGTGTTAGGCAGTATTCAAATAAAAATTAAAATGTTTTATTAGAAAAATTGTAAGATTAGAGAGGTTTCAGTTTTGGGTTTTAAGGATATAAAGTATGTTGAAAAGTTGTGCAAGTGCAGCAGAAGCAAAGAAAAAGCCTTTTCACACAATGTTCTAGAAGCTGAGGCTGAACTTATTGACATGATCAATGCCCAAACCCCATCTCTGCCCAAACTATGAGAGAGAGAACCAGGCACTGGCTGCTGGTGACTCAGCAAGTAGACTTTTTAGCTGCTCTGAAAACCCCATCCCTAGTTCACGTGGACATTAAGGTAGTGTTTTGCCTGTGAAATTATTGAGCCTTGGTAATAAAGCTATAGTGTGAAAATGGTTAGAAAGATAAAAAGGTATACATGGAGAAGAGGAGCAAGGAGAAAAGAGAGGTGGCAGTGGCAAAGAATGTTTGGTTGGTACTGTCTCTTCTTCAAATAACCATTCGTCGCCACCTCCCTGTCTCAAAGTTTTCATCCAAGTAGTACTGGTTTTCCAATTCTTTTGGTGCCCAGAGGCAGCAGTGAGTTGCAGTTGATGGGATCTTTAGTGAACCAAGACCTATTGTGTCTAAGAGTTCCACAGGGTAGTGTTCTTGGTCCACTGTTATTTTTAGTGTATGCAAGTGAAACGGTTGTTGGCCTGGAAAACAAGATTGTTCAGTATGCTCATGATGCAACACTTGTGGGTGTAGTAAAGTCCCCACCTAGGAGAAATGAAGCTGCCTTCAGCCTCAGTTGGGACATGAACCAGATCAGCGAATGGTGTAGTCAGTAGGGTATGAGGCTGAACTACGGTAAAATGAAAACACTATTGATTAGCAGATCCTTTACAGATTTTCCACCCCACCTTTCCCTTAAGGTGGTTGGGACTCTACTGAATGAGTCTGAAGCTTTAACTATTCTAGGTGTAACTTTTGACCCACATCTTACTTTTGAGAAACATCTAATAAAAGTTTCAACAAATGCCGTACAATAGGTATTGTTTTTAAGGCCTCACATTTATAAAAGATTAAATCAGTGCAACCCATTTTAGGTCATTTGTCCTTCCTTTACTAGAATACTGTTTTCCAGCAAGGATGTCTGCTTCTGCCAGAGATTTATCTCTTTTAGATAGAGCGGTTTGTGGTGGTAGGTTTCTGTTTCCAAATATTAGCAGTTGTAACTTGGACCATCAACAGATGGTGTTGGTTTTCATTTTGTCATAAGTTGTATTTTAACAGAGATCTTTCATATTCACATTTGATCCCTGATCCCCTTTTCCTGCTGAGAGCAACCAGATTTGCTGAACAGCACCAATATGCGGTAAATGGGCTTCGCTGTCAAACTTGTCGGTGCCAGAGGTCCTTTATTTCTCACACTGTTGGACTGTGGCACAGCCTCTCTGAGACTGGCATGCAATTGGAACTTAGTTATTATTTTAGATCTCCCTCATGGTATCATTTCTCACTACCTTCCTATACGACTCCTATTATTCTTTCAAAAACTTTATTCTAAAATTGACAAAATCTTTCATACAGTTTCATTGTTATACCATGATTCATGTACACTAGACCAATGTATAATCTTATGAAATTTCAGTCCGTTTGATTTCTAAATTTTATTCATCCTGCCCATTGTTTGATTTACCTTTTTTAGTCTCACTAAATTCTAGCTCAAGGTAACCTATATTGTGTATCATTGTGCCTAAATATCTGAAAGATATGAGCTCAATTCTTTCTGCATTTAGTGTTACTTCATTGGCATGAGTATACAGCACTGTGTTTTTTTAGGTTTGTTTAAAGTTCCATCTGTAGAAGTATAATGCATTGTGTTGCAAGATTTGTGAATTTTGGGGTGTTTTGTGAATAAAACAGCATCAACTGCATATTCAAAATTTGTTAAGTTACTGCTATTGCTCCAGTCTAAACCTCTTCCATTTCTAGCCCCCCCCCATCTTTTTTTTTAATATGTGAGAATGCCAAAGAGCAAAGGTGAAAACATTGCCCTGTAGCACTCCACTTTTGCAGATTCACTTAACAAGACTTTCCATCTTTCATCGTGCATACTTTCAATGAACACCTTAGTGATGAATGAAGTTAAATAACTTCTTGTAATCAAGAAATAACTTCATAAGAGAGATTTTAAATTCCATGCACTACTACAAATTGATCTGTGGGACTCGTGCCATCTCTAAAACCAGCTTGTACATTTTTTTCAAGTATTTTATCAATTTCTTTTTCCTGCCTACTGAGAATGAGCTTACTGAATATTTTCTTCTGAAGACATAAGTGCAGTGCCTCTATAGTTACCACACTGTTCATAAAATAAGTTAAGGAATCTGCATGTAAACTCAATTTGGTAGAGGCCTACTGAAGTGTAGCTACATGAGGCAGGATAATCATTTTCCAATCGGTATCCTATGATTTTGAGATTCTCATTAAATTTTTAAGGTGTGCTCTAAAATTATGTCCAAGGGGCCGGCATCCTCTCCATAAATATTTTCCCTTTTCTTTTCAGGGAGGAGTTCTATGCAACCAATGTACATTGTGGTTTATATACCAAGAATATATATTTTTTATATTTTATTTATCACTTAAGTTTTTTGCATGTGTTAGGATAGGCTGTGCAAACTCTTCAGTGCTTGTCTCCTGTTTTATAAAGTTTTGCTTTTATTGTCTGTTAATCTGATAAGCTTTGCCTGAAGCTCATGGTGTGGATATCTCTTAAATGGTTGGATAGATGTTGTGCTGCAGTGATTCAGGGAGTGCTGCAAATTATCTTTCTGTAATACTGTACATTTGCAAAAGTTTTTTTATTTGTAATAGACTTAAAAATATTTGTTTACAGTATATACTTCTGTCTTAAAGAAAATATTTTTTATGATAAATGTGTTTTGATTAATACTTATGTGGTTGTTATGCACATCACTTCTTTGGAGTATGTTATTTTAACTTAGATTAATCTGTTACATGTGTTTCTAAAAGATATATCATGAAACAAGTGAATGCAATTAGGAAATTTCCCTAGATGGTAGGCAGAACCCCCATTTCACTCTTTGTTAATGCTTGAATGGTGAATAAGAGATAATAGTTGTCCCAACTTGTAGTTGAAACAGAATGGCATCTGTGATCCAGATAAGACATGCGGAAGGTTGATTTCCGTCTTGTATAAGCATATGGAAAACCCATTATTATTAATTAGTGATTTTTGTCGAGTAATGAATCTGATAACAAATTAAAGCAGATTAAACCAATTCTTGGATTTAGCATTCTTCAAAACCAAAAGGAGCAACATGATAAAGTAATTTTATCCTACCTTCAAATTAGTCACACTTGTTTGACCACTCAGTCATTTGATGAATAGCCCACATGACCAAATCATTTTATGCAGAGAATACAGGTCAACACAAATGGTTAAACATATTTTATGTGAATGTCCAAACTCAGCTATCAGCAAATATTGAAGTTTTGGAAAAAAAAATTGTCAGAATCATCCTTATTTTCAGTATATCCAATTATCACAATTATAATAGTTTATTAAAAATAAATTGTAACTTTTATTATAAAGACTAATCATTTAGGTTGTCCCTATGGTTTAACTTGATCTGGTGAAACTACCCAATACTAATAGCAATAACAATAATTATAAATACATTATATGCTTGGTTCACCTACTGAATGGAATTATCTTCATGATCATTCCTCCTTTCATCCTACCTGGCTCTCAAAAGTTGTTGTGGTTTCATGTTTATACATTATATAGATTCTTACTGTTTCACAGCAAAATCTATATACCCAAAGAGTGAAGAAGGTGGCTGGTTTCCACCAGTGGACCCAGGGGGTGTATGCGTGATGGTCACACTTATGTCCAAGAAAATACTATGGGGACATTTGAGACTACTTGTGGATAGTGATGTATGTGTATAAAAAGCTTGTTTTGTTCTAAATACTTTTTAAAATTTTCAGATAACAGGCAATATGACCTATCAAGCAGTGAATAATTCATATTTCCAGTATAATAGAAATAGATGCACAATATATTTAGTGATAACAATAGAGCTGGATTGAGACAGTATGATGAATGTCACGTAACACATTTACAGAGTAAACAGAAACAACAAAGAAAGTCTCATCACCAATTAGCATCCACTTTGAACTTCTCAGTCACACCTCAGAAGCGTGCCATTCATGGTCATTTAATTTATGTTGGTATCAAGTGTTAGCTTTTGCCCGATAGTGAAAATGTCCATTATTTACCAAAGTCAAACAATTAGGTCACATTTGCAAGATGCCAGTATGTCAGTCCCTACAAATGTTTGAAATGTAATCATAATCAGTTATTGACTGTCAACTGTATAGTGTTGTGGCTTTCCATTACTGTTGAGTAGTCACTACAGTGAACTGTAATAGAATTCTTAAAATTGACAGTGGTGGCATCCTTTTTCCTATCCCATTAGGATTGCATGTTGGCTATCTCCCCTGTTCTACTTGCAATAAGAGTTATGACATAAGAAGCAGCAGGAGACCCAACTTTCAAGCCCATTAGGATTGGATGTTGGCCTTCTCCCCTGCTCTACTTGCAATAAAAGTCATTACTCAAACGGCAATCAGAGACCCGATTGGTTTTTCAAACATTTTTAAAGGATAAAAAAAAACAGTTCATTATAAACTTTATATTACTTAGTCACTGAAATTGAATTAAAAACAAATGCCTAACAAGTAGGCCTATGAGTCATCTGTGACCTAAGCTGGGTTAGCTCTCCCATTTTGCTCTCAGGCATCTCAGTGTGCAATTGTCTGTTGACCATTGTTTGCAGCAGCATCTTCCCCTTGTAGTAGATGTACTTTAGTGATGTGTAAATTGCATTTTAGTGCAGAATGGAAGTATTTGTATATTTTTTCCTTTGTGTGACCCAGCCACATAAGTAACCTCCCTTGTGTGCCTAGCGTTTGATACCCATGTTCACTGTCTGTTCCCTCTCTGTTTCATATGGCTACAGTGGAGGATATGAAACCTGAATTTCATCGTTGTGTGGGCAAGCCCTGCAATAAATTTGCCCCCAGTAACAGATCAGCACTTTTTTGCACTTCTTGTTGGGGATGAGAGTGTATGAGAGACACCACGTGTGAGGAGTGTTGGTTGGCTCTCCACCAGTAAAGTTGTCAGAAGCAGGGCAGTTCGTTGAGAGAATCTACTCGTAGCCCTCTCACCTAGGCCTCCCCTGGTAACGACTCTTCCAGCAGCTACATCAGCCCTTCCTCCAGCTACTTCTTCAGAGGAAGGCACTAAGGACCAGTCTACTCCACATGTCCCCAGCAGACAGGACCAAGGGTAGGAACTATATCAGCAGTGGGTCCAGCAGTACAGTGCCCCAACCCCCTCCATCCAGCAGCTTGGCTACCTCCTTTGGAAGGGACCCTAGAGCAGAGACAATGAGGGATTTACATGATGGAGACAGAGTCATCAACCCTCTCAGCTGGGAGTCTCAGAAGAGGAGAAAAGATATGCTGAATTTGTAAGGTAGATCAGATAGCTTCTAGGCCTAGCCTAATCACCTCCAGCAGAACCAGGTGACCTGACCCTGCTTTGTTACTGGCAGAGACCCCTCCTGAGAGAGACAGTCAGTGCAGCTCCCTTGATAAATGGAGTCATGTGGGAGGCAGACTAGTGGCAAGTTTCGAGAACTCGCTAGTGGTGCTGAAGTTGGATAAATGCCCTCCAGGAGGCCAAGTACAATTTTCTGGAGGATGTTTTTGCTGTTCCAAGGATGTTGGCCCTAAACTTCAGCAGGCTGGCTGGCAACACCCGCTAGAGCACTTCAAGCAACAAGGAACCCATCTCAGCAACACCAAAATGGGGACTGTTGAACTGATGTTAGCAAAAGCCTTATGATCCACCTCCTGGCTGGATATCTGTCAGGGGGCATGGATAAAGGAGCCGAAAGGAATTGTCCCTCCAGAAAAGTGATCCATGGTTAGAAAGTTCCTGGGTTTGTCAGGGAGATCCCTCTCCTACACAGTGAAGCAAGTTCCCTATCTTTGAGGCAATGTCATCCTCAAGAGAAAAGCCCTATCAATTGTACAGAAAAGCATCTCTGGAAAGTTATCTCGACCTCTGAAACAGCCCCTTCCTCGACTCTCCGTTCTACTGTACTTACCTCTGGACTTAATTTGTCAGGCAGTAGACATTAAGAGGGAAGACCTGTGGGACACCCTGTTCTCACAGGCCTTGTCCCCAAAACCAACAACCCTTCCTCGAAGAGTAGCAGATAGACTCCCTCATCAGCACAGATGATCCTCCTCTGGCAGGCAGTCTTCCCCTCCAGCATAGGTTCTAACATCTGAACCAGTCCAGACCAAAGAACAAAGCATTAGACAGCAGCCATCTCTTCTGCAGTTCTCAGCCCTCCCCCGGTTGCTGTAGGAACAGGACAAGGAAGAGGGGAGGCTCCAGGTGAGATTTCATTGGCCTCCCCTCCCTCAGAGATGCCACAAGGGGAGGGGGGGGGACTAGCTGTCAAGTGGAATGCCCTGCAGCAATATGGGACAGAGGAGTGGACGGTGCAGGTCCTGAGCCAGGGATACAAACTGCCCCTCAGAGTGGCATCACCCCCATCAGACCCCTTTCTCCTTTCCTTCTTACTGGAATGTCTTGGCTAAGGGGATGGCACTGCAAAGGAGGTGATCATGCCCAAGAAGGAAGCAGTGAGGATTGTGGATGGTTACTAAACGGTTTTCCAAAGCTGCCCTTTCCTAGTGGAGAAGGCATCAGAGGGTGGTGACCAGTCCTAGATTTGTCTGTCTTGGCATCCATCAAGGAGAAAATTATATGGTGTCCACAGACCTGCATGATCCTTACCTGCACATCCCCATCCACGAAACTTCCAGGAAGTACTCAAGGTTTGTCTCCCATGGAATAGTCTACAGTTCAAGGCCCTTCAGCTCGGACTGGCATTGGCGCCATAAGTCGTCCCCCAAGTTTTCCAGCTAGGCTTGTTGTGGATGCACACACAAAGGGGATAAGACTGCAGAGATACTTAGAGAACTGGCTGATACTAGCATCCTCAGTCGCTGAAGCAGAACACCACAGGGACCAGGTCCTTTCACTCAGCAAGGACCTGGGGGTGATTGTAAATTTGCCAAAGTCAGATCTCTCCTTAAAGCATATCATCAAATACCTGGGGATGAGGATTGACACCATGGCAGAGAGGGATTATCCATCAAATGAGAGGATTGTCAATCTGAGAGAGTATTGGAATCATTCCTCAACTCACCCCAGCAACCAGCTAAACAGTGCTAGGTCATGATGTAGGACACCTAGTTTCCCTGAAAGGGTTAGTCCTTACGGGTAGAGCACACATCAGATCACTCCTGTGGCAGTTGAAGATGAACCTGGGAGAAGCCACAGAAACCCCCGTTGCAGCCAACTGAAATGACTGCCGGGGTCAGAGAGGACCTGTGGTGGTGGAGAGACCTTGCAAACCACCTGCGGGGAGTGCCACTCAGCTAACCCCCACTGGAGATGTTGGTATTCTCAAATGCAAACTGAAGGGGGTGGGGGCACACATCTGAACAGTGTGTGTTTCCAGGATGTGGAGACCCACAGAGAGGGAGGAACATATCAACTTGAAGACAGTCCAGTTGTCAAAAGTCAGAGGTCGCCATGAGCAACAACACCAAGGTGGTCGCCTATGTAAACAAGCAAGGGGGCACCATCTCCCTGGAGTTGAATGTCCTGGTAGAGTAGATTCTAGAATGGACAGGGCCCAGGATCTAGACCTAACTGTCAGGCACATCCAAGGTAAGAAAATCTTTATTGCTGATCAATTCAGTAGGGCAGACAAGGTGGTAGGCACCAAGTGGTCCCTACACCAAAGGGTAATGGACTTCTTATTGGAACTGTGGCAGGGGCCGACAATCAACCTGTTCGCCCCAGTGTGGAACACGAAGTTCCCCCTGTACTGTACTGCTCCCCAGTCTCTGAACAGAGATCAGTGCTGCTAGATACCTTCCCAACACCCATGGGACAAAATGAATGTATAAGCCTTCACTCAGTAAGCTGAAAATGACAGTGGTGCTCCTGTGGCCGCAGGCAAAGTGGTATGCAGATCTACTCCACCTCCTAGTAGATGTCCCAAGACAGCTTCCTCTAGCCCAACCTGCTCAGGAGCACAATGACAAGAACTTACAAGCATAGGATCCCTCCAGCTTCACTGTTGGAGCTGCTAGAGCAATCACTGCTACTTCGTCCTTCGTCTGCCAGAGTGTACCCGGGAAAGTGGACAGTCTTCTGTAATTGGTGCTGTAAGAGGGAGTGCAATCCACTCAAGACCACTGTGAGGGAGTTAGTGGACTTCCTGGTGTATCTGTGGTAGAAGACCCATTCCATCACTGCAGTTGCAGGCTGCAGAGCCACCTTGGCCCACATCTTCAGACCAAAGGGGATTGATCTGTTAAATGCATGAGAATTGTCCGCTGTCATCAAACACTAGAAGAGTTATCCCAAAGGAAACTGAGGTTCTAAGTGGGACATGGTCAAGGTCCTTTCCTTCCTGAGGATGTCTCTGTTCAAACTTCTCAAGAAAGCTTTGGACAGGGACCTGAATTTGCAAACCATCTTCCTCCTCTACTTCACTTCAGCCAAGAGTGGGAGAACTGCATGCCCTGTCATACATCACCACGCATAGTGGGGTGGTCCTCTGGTTGGAATACATCCTGGACGTCATGGCCAACACCACCAACCACTCTGAACAGATCAGTCCTCACACCTATTGATGAGGCTCCATCTGTGAGAGCATAGGTTCGTATTCCCTTAAGAACAAATATAAAATTCAAAGTAATTTGTATTTTTCCTAGGATATGAACCTATGCTTTCATATGGTAGTTTTACTCTCCTCTACCACTCCACGTGTTTCCAATCTCTCCCACACATGGAGTTAAGCGGCACTGCAAACAAGCTGATTCTCAAAATGGGCGAGCTAACCCAGCTCAGGTCACAGGTGACTCGTAAGCCATATTTGTTTTTAATTTAGGACAGCCACAGCACACTTTGCGCTGAGTATGCCACCTACGAAAGCACAGTTTTGTATCCTACGAAAAATACAAATTACTTTCGATTCGGTACATTTTCTTGTGGAATTCCTGTGACATTGATATAAATTTTTTGGGATACTGTACAAAAAATTCTAATTCAATTAAAATGCACCACTGTTGCTTGAAACAGATGTTGATGGTCTCTTTAGATTTTTTAGTCCAAGCTTAAGATTAGCATCAAGTTGAGCAGTAAGAGAGTCATATCTTTCAGAAGCTTCATGCTTCCATGCAGCTAGCTGTGCCCTCAGACGACGGTGGGAAGCCTCAGCAGCCGTAGTGCGTGCTGTTAACAGAGACCTCTCTTCAGCACCTAAACGTTTTCGACGACCGAGTTCTTCTCTGCATTCTAACACATATGCTTTTGCCTAGAATTTTGAATAATTATCAGTAATTTTAACATGAAAAGGGTAATTTTATTCTGCCTTAATATTGTTATATTGTTATTCATTACTCACTAGAATGTCAAACTTCACAAACCTGGTCAAGTCTGTCTTGAAGTAAATTTGCCCTTAATGCCAATCTGTCTCTCAAGTCTTGTAAGCATCTTTCTCTAACCATATCTGGTCCCATGTCTGCATCGTCTCCCTGAAAAGTAAAGCTTCTAACCTTAAGCTGTAAGAGAAAGATGTGCAGGTATTTTGAATTACAAAACATTTACTTGTACTTTTTTTTTCTCTCTTGGAGGACCATTTCTGCAACTTGATACACATGAATCATGGAAATGACTAATAATAACCAGTCAGTCAAATAAATCATGCCCAAAGAGCATAAAATAACCAATTCAATCTTTGTACAAACTACTAGAAATAAAAATGGGGCCATCTGTAATGAAGCTCATATACATCTGGTTTTCATAAATGAAGTGCATTACTTGAACCTTTTTACCTTCTTGTCTTCCATTAAAACTGGCAGTCAATATACTTGTCTAGAAAATTGTATGTTGTCTGTTCAGACAAATTCAGTTACTGATCCCTAAGGTTGGACCCAGACACTCTGGAATTGATCCAAAACTCATACTGTACTACATGGGCTCAGACTACTTAGAACTGTCTTATTCATTTGACCATACCTTGAAACTGTAGAAGCAATCTTCCAAGCAGTTTCACTGTTGCTGATGATCAAAGTTTAAATAGGGATGTAATACTATTTCGAAGTGTTGTGCCATGGGAAAAGGTGTGAGTTGTGGGAGGAGGTAAGAATTTCCCTGTACTTATTCCAAAGGGAAGAGGGCCCTGAGTACCTTCCAGAATCAATTGGTAAAAAGAAAGTGGTACAGAATAAGACTTAGAATTAACCCTCCCAACCAACTTGTGCAATAATGGTTCAAAAATTCCAGGCTGCTATCCCAGTGGAGAGATTCCTACCAATGGCGCCTCAAATTTGAGGCTATGTGACTTAATCTAAGTATGAGTTCAGTTACTTCACATCAAATACCAGAAAGTTCAGTTGACAATTTTAATTCCATACTAAGATCTTTAATTTAGCAAATTTTTAAAAGACACGAAAAATTAAATTGTTCCAAGCAGAGTAATAAACATTTCAATACAATGTGGATGATAATGCTCTTCAAGGTGAGTCACAAACTGTTAATGAAATTTTCTTGTTGAAATACGCAATAAAGCATATGAAAGATAGCCATACAGGGTGCTTATGGGTGAAGGGCTAAATCATTATTAACATGCTTGGGAGAAAGAAAACTAGTATATACTACATTAAACAATTTGTCTTAGAGAAACCCCAGAAGGCTACTACCATCCCAATGGGACAAAAGCAGTGCTTACTGGTTGTAATATATTTTATGTGGAGCAACAAATTTTTATAAATCAGAGCCCTAGCCTAGCTGGGGAGTGGGGAGGGGTTGACAAAAAAAAAAAAAAGTTGAAGTTGAAAGGCCCATATTATGAGAAAGTCTAAATAAGAAAAATTATATGGATGTCCTGCTTTCTTGATGATTATGAAAAAATTATTTTTATTCTCTTATAATATCATGGTGAAGTGCATTTCTAAGAGAGATTTTGGTGTGTTAATTGTTGTGAATATGCCTTTGTCAACTTCCCCTCCCTCAATACCCTCACCCATCAACTCCCTGAGTGACTTTTCACCTTTCCTCTCCACCCTATCTGCCTTGTGCACATATACACTCGCAATGACATGCTGTGGATCTTGATCAAGGAGTGGATATTTTCGTGAGGCTCCACCACAGAAAACTCAACACTGGAAAGTATATTTGTGTAAAGATGTCTACAGTACATGTGGATGGTGATTTGTTGCATTCCTCAATAAATAAGTAATTTGGCTATCAGCCTTGTCTCATTTCATTCTACAGTAAACCCCCGTATTCGCGTTCTCACGATTCGCAGGTTTCTCTGTGGAACATATCTACCCATTCGTGGTATTTTTCACCGAGAAGTATTCACTAATTACTGTATTTTCATGAATAAATGCACTTTTTGTGATAAAACTATTAAATTATTGAAGTATAAGCATTTTTACAGGGTTTTTCTTGTGTTTAAACTATCAAAATGGACAGTTCTGAGTTTTAACTATTCATGGATTTTGGCTATTCAAGGGGGGGGGGGGCAGTACGCATCCCCCACGAATATGGGGGTTCACTGCATCCCATTCTTTTCCTTAGATATGGATAGAACAGCTTTGCACATCATAATTACATTCTGTGCCTTTCTTGCATCAGGGAATTTAAAAATTTATCAATCAATTACCCTTATGTAAAAGAAAATGCCCATGACTATCAACTGAACTTTAGTAGTTACCATACAGATCCACTTTTGGTGAAAAACCATCCTCCAACAGGCCTATAAATACATTAGGCATAAGCAACAACAGCAAAATTCTGGCTTGTAATATCATCATGACAGGTTAGACAGTAGATTCCTTGAATACATTGTAACATTTTGGCCATTCACAGGCAATAATTAGGATAGATTTGGTCCGAAGAATGTTGAAAATCTCTTTGAATAGTATGAAGTCAGATGAGACTTTTATGACAATAAGTTACTCATGAGGTTGTGTACATGTGTGAAAACACATAAACTTTGAAACAAACGAGATGAAAATGTAAAGACTTACCAAAAGTAGTGGCATGTAAGGTGCTATTGTATCTACACGTCCTTCACGTTCTTCTTTCTTTTTTCTCTCAGTTTCTTCACGGTGGGCTTCTTGGTATTGACGCTGAAAGAATTAACTCAATTAGGTGCTATATTTCGTAAACCACTCTTGAACTCATACATTTGATGCTGCAATTGAAGTTACATATCATTGATAGCTTCAATATTTGCTTATCGATAGGCTGGAATTACACCGCTCACAGAAATATGCCTTTTGTATAACGTTCTAATTTATATTTGTAATCTTTTAGTTTTAGTTGATAAAAGAAACTAGATACAGTGACATCAAAGCAATCAGTTTAATAGAAAATACAAGACAATATGATTTTAAGTAAAAAGTTTTCAACTTTTATTTATTTGGGTCTTTTCTGGTTTTAGTGACACAGTGACAATATTTATGACACTTAATTCCTATTACCTGTTTCAGTATAAACTGTACAGTTTCATTTCTGTCGATATCAAATATGTCTGGAACCAAAACTATTTTCTTCTCTTCATTAGCCCTTGCAGCCCTCAATGTTGCTGTTTCCTCAACTCCTTTACGAACTTCCTCTCCTACTCTTACCTCTGCTTCCATTTCTTCTTGTAAAGTGTTCCACAGTTGTGGCATGGGAACATCCTCTACGCTGGGATCAGGCTGCATAGCAAAATTTTGTTTATAGTTTCATTCAAAGTGAGATTGGTATACAAGTGCACAAGAGATTTTGAAGAATTCTGACATTTAATACAGGTAGTATTAAAAAATACTTACTTTACAAAAAGGGAAACCTCAGCATACCTGAAAACCATGTGTCATGTCAGAAGTTAAAGTTGAGGTGCGAGTGTCAGTTGGCTTGATGAATGACCTGCAGTGGATGATAATGGCAACCTTAACTATAGAATTCACCCTGATGTAAAATTGTAAGTAAAAAAATTTATTTTTACACGAATAAAAATTCTTGCAAAATACTTTCACAGAAGGGAGACTTAGACAAAAATACTTGGAGATATTATATAGATCATCTATTACCATTAAATAACAGATATATTATTCACTGTTAATTCACGATAGCCCAGAGTGATATAAATTTCTACTAATAATAATGACCCTTATAAAACAGGATCCTAAGATATTGTTAAATTATTAATAATATATTTCGAACTAAAGCTTATGATAAGAGACTTGGATGAATAAAAAAAAAACTAATAAATTGAAAAATCTTGTTCCGAAGTAAATCTAACCTTGGATACCGGGTCTTTACCTGGTTGAACGCTTTGCCCCTCATGGATCTCCAACCTAACCTACAACAGGGCATTGTAAATTAAAGCAATGATGAGGTTGTGCCCTAACTTATGAACGTAAGGTCCTTTGCTGCCGGGGTTGGAGGACTTTGCTCTCCAGGGACTCCCTACCAAACCTAACCGACCAAAGACACTAAATTAAAATACATGATAGGGTTGCGACCTAACCTAACCAAATCTAACCTTGGACGCCAACTCCTTACCTGGTCCCAGGAACTTTGCTCTGCCCTGGACCTCCCACCTAGCATAACCTAGGTCACCAGTTCTTTACTTAACTAGTGAGAGTTCTCACTTTGAGTACGTTCAATAAACCTTACTTTAATAAGAATCAGAACTTGGGGATGTTAGAATACATTCCTGTGTGTCACTCATTTAATACTTTCCTCCACTCAAAAACCCATTTCCCACTGTAGGGCCCCATAACAAAGATTATAAGGGAGTAGTGTATTTTCGAAATGCACATTTTAAACAAATTTGCATGAAATTTTGCAATACAGCTATTTTAGTGAAACAACAAAAGAACCAATCAGGCTTCAGCAATGTCCATGTACCCACATTTCCAGATGAAAATAACTTGAGATAGTCAAAGTACCTTTACACTAGCCATCCTCTGCCACAATGGTAAATATCGTTAACACTGAATTTGTAATACATTTTAATATGCCTTTCACATCAAGCATATTAAGGAGACTACAAACAAAGCAAAAAACTCCCAATATTGTAAGCTGGTACTAAAGTGAAAAAAAAAAAACCATGTTTTACTTGGTTTAGCTGTTTCAAGTTTTAACAGGGAAGATGATACAAAATCCATACTTAGATTACACAATTCTCTATACAGATCTGAGCTGGACTATGGTTACCAAATACAACAAACTCATCAGCTCGTCTGTCCAAACTGTAAGTTGAGTTCTTGGGGAAATAACTTGGGTTCAGTTCATGGTACTCAAAACTCTTCCAAATACAAGTTGGAAAAGCTTGATTTTGAAATAATTCGGTCAACAAATTTTATGAAGGGCCACCATTTATTTCACTTGATATACTATAATATGAGCTTTGAATAAAGCATGACACTCAAACCACAAGGATTATGTAATATATTCAGACAAAAAGCACAACAAAATTCATAAATATAATTCAAAGCCAGGACTTATTTGTCAGGTACACGAGTGGTTTTAGCGCTTGTCTTTCTGGATGAGACGACATACTTTTTAAATGACCCTCATAATGTTTTAGTGCCCCAACACTTATTTATATTTTTATTTTACTGAAAATTAATGTGAAGCATAGTGTTGTTATAGTTCCTTGTAAAAGAAGCAATAGTGCCATAACCTTACCTTGTAGCTTGCAGCAAACGATGTTTACCATAATGGTAGATGAGAAGGATTCTTCCTTCTGCTGTATGGAATATTCGTTTTTGTACAGCTGTGTGGGGCTCAACATTCTTTGGACAGTCAAATTCTTCCTCAATTCTCTGTGGAAAAAAGTTTGTCTCATTGATTTTCAGTATGCAGCATATATTATACAATACTGGTAATCTGTATAATTTCTCATCTGATGCTGTCAGAAACAGAAAAATAAACTACGTGATTATTACGCTAAGAAATCTCATCCAATGATACCAGAATGGTATGTATTATTTGAAAGGCTTTCTCCTCCTATGGTGATGATGGTAATCATACCATATGCTATTTGCTGAAAGTTGTACCCTAAATTCTGTTATTACTCTCAGCTCAGATGCCTAGGTCTCTCTGTCTCTCTCTCAATTAAACTAACCAAGGATTGATATTTTCAATGTTGACTTTACCTAACTTTTTGCTGGTATTCTAATCTGGACTACTGTATTACCTATATGCAGTCACCACCCTACTTATGAACATTCATGTTACGAACATTCAGAGATACGAACAGACAGGGTCTCAAGTTAAAATTGTGTTTGGAGTGCTCTCCTTTGCCACCCGCCACCCCCAAGTTCAAATTTTGCTTTGCGCACCTATTCTGCTAGTAAGAATTTTTGCAAAGAACAGAAGAACATGAGGAAGAAGAAGAATCTGTTCCTGTAAACCTTTCCCTGATTATCCTGAGTATTCTCATGATTAACTACCATGTATTCTTAAAATCATGAGAATATTGGTTGTACTCGTAAAATATTCCTACTTATTTCTATCTTCCCAAAATAACTTGTTCTTTAATGAATTCTCATTTTCTATATTTCCTCTCCCCATAGGAAACGTTTAGTGTGTATTTTTTTCAATGAATGGTGGTGTGCATTCTTTGCTTTGTGAATTTCCAATGTCAGATGCTGCTCCTGCAATCTCTCCAAGTTCATAACTTTCAAAGCATGGAAAAAATACTAAAATTTGAATGTTGCTTGAATCAAAATTTTATTTTTTCATTTCTATCTTTCTAAAATCCAAAGTGATTCTTTATAATACTGCATGTTTTCAAAATACAGTGAACATAGTATACTCTGTGACTCCTGAGTTAACTTGGGAATGTAAATATCGACAAAAATTATGCACTACATAGTAAAAACCAACTTACGAACAATTCAAGATACGAACGGCCATCCAGAACGTAACTCATTCGTAAGTCAGGTAGTGACTGGATCTATATCTGATAACTGTGATGCCAGATAATTTTCAATCAATTTTCATGGCAGAAATCTTAGAAGAAAATTGCCACTTACATATGACAGTCTTAAAGTTTAGAATGTTTTAAGTACCAGTGAGGTCAATATTATCAAGTATCAGATGTCAAGGTGTGGCACAAGATAGTCCTTAAAGTGTTACCTTGTTTATATTAGCCATTAATGGGATAAAAAAGTCCTAAATGGTATGTACTAAATTTTAGTTTATTTGCTGATTCATTTTCAAGGATGGTAGTGGCTGAGCTTTGCATACAGCCTGACACTAATCAAATAGTGAATTGGGCTGAATCACAAAACTCAGTTTTCTGTAACTGACTGAACTGGTTCACTGCTGTGTAAGGGGTGTCAATGCAAACCTAGGTTTGTACATAAATTTTCCTGAATTAATCTGATAAAACATGTCTTGGCTTCTCACTGGGTGCATTTTAAAGGCATATTTTTAAAATTTTGGGATTTGTTGAAGGTTTTATCAAATACAACTTGGGGTGCAGATCAAAAGTAACTATCAAGATTATATACAGTACTTGTTCTCCCAGAGCTACCTTATGTGAGGTTATTGACAGTAGATGTGGAAGAGGTTCTCCTATTTCAAATCACATTGCATCATTCTTGGTAGAGGTTTTAGAGATTCTCTGCTTCCCTAACCAGCCCAGCAATCAAGTATGAAACTTACTTTGCAAAATACAAAAAATTCTCATGAAGTTCCATGATTTGGGTAAACTTATTTCTCACTGGGAATTATCTGAAATGAGGAATTGTAGGTACTGTACTGTACTCATCCTATTCCTCCAAGGTAACTCAGATAAAGCACTATATTTGGCAGTTTTAGAGTACACAGCATAGGAATTCAATGGCAATATATAATGACAGCTTCAAATAAATCTGCTGCTGGCTTTGGGTTTGGAGCTCTTTTTTCCTAAAATGGAAAGTCGAGGCAGTTTTCCAGGCTGGGCATCTATTTTTACTGCCGAGCTTCATAGTACAATTAAAGTACCTTCAAGTCTGATTAATGAGAATTTTACTACTTTTAGCAATTCAAGGAGCATATTGGATGCACTAGGAGCTGTTAACCTTGGGATCCACTAATTTCAGACATTTTAGAATGGATGTTTCCTACTGAGCTGCAGAGCTTAAGAAGTAAATTTGTGTTGGGTTGCTGCATATATTTGTGTAGTATAGGTAGTAAGAGAGCTGACTAGCTATTTGATAAAGCTTTGCTTGGTAATTCCATAATGGCACTTCCTATCCTGTTATTTCCTTAACATCAGGAAAAATTCAGTGCTGACAGCAGACAAGGGAGGGTCCGACTGACAGAAACCTGAAAATCACTAGGCAAGTTTTCCATAAATTTGGGAGATGGCTTTATATTGACTGAGACTTGGTTATACATGTTTTACACAGATCTTTTAATTCTGAGCAGGCCCAGCTATTTTGTGAAGATTTCTTTCTGAAAGAAGTCTTGAGTACTTAAGAAGATGCTTCTTCTCTATAAGACTTGGTGTGGCAGTTACCTCACATATCATGTGCTTAGACACAACAGCATACTTAAGTTTATAGAGAGAGTTGTACTCCTGTGTAAAGTACAGGTACAGACAGATTTTAATTAAGCTTACAATTTTATGATATTTATATTATTTTTAATTCTTTTTATATACTTTATTCAGCATTATTTCCTGATAGTGTATGTGTGGGTGTTTATAAAAATTTTATATGATTTTATTACTTGATTAGTGACACTGATTAGCTTTGCAGTTGTGACACCAAACAATTTATTTTAAATTAGTCAATCTTATTTTGACTAAAGGGCACACTTGCTTGCAAATTGAGAGAAACCATTAAGGAAAGAGATAAAATACCAGACTGCACCAGAAGAATTACTGTAATTACAACTGAACCTTGGCTTTTTTGGGATAAATATTTAGTTACATGTAGAGATTTGGTGCCCAATTCAAGGAGTTTAATATGGTTGTTCTAAGGGTCAACAATTCTGTTGACAATGCATGTTCTGTATGAACAGAATACAGTAGGGTATACTCTATATTTCTTACAATTTTGCAGAATGCTGTATAGTGGCCTGTGAGCTGTAGAATATCATTACAGGTTCTAATTGTCAAGTATACAAACAAAATCCTCTGTAGTGACCTGAATTGCCCTTGGAGGTGCAGGATCAGACGATGCAAAGTAGACAGTTCGAGCCAACAGAAGGTCTGCACGCTCATCATATTCCTCACGCCACTTAGTTCCTCCTATGATCCGACACCTAAAAATGTTTAAAGCTTTGAGTTTATGGCTGATCTTCAGCAATATGTTAAAAAATGACTGTATAAGAGAGCTACTTATTTGCAGATGCCAAAAATAATAAATAAAGAATATGTATTAAGGAATAAGTAGAATCATAAGGCATTTACTTGCTCTATTGCGCTGATGGTTCAAAGGTGGTGGGTTGTACCATGTATTCCTTTGAATATGATTCTAGTACAGTACTGTACTGCAATTAAAAAAAATGTTCTTACAGTTACTTGTAAGCTCGGAAACAATATACGGTACTGTGACTGTTCCACTTATGGACATTGTTTGGAATCCATGTGAACCTGCAGATTAACACTGTTTGCCCTAGCTATATGCAGAACAGCCACCATTATTTTTTCCAAAATTCTCCACATCCTTTGTGTAGATTACCTCTCTACCTCACTTAAATGAGTAATAATGACCTTGGTTAAGAGGGAATTACACATCTCCTTAGACTGCATTACAAATTGGGTGGATGGATATAAATGGTATCAAGTTTCCTAAAAGCAAGACTGCTATACTCTTCATTTATGTCACCTTAGTTGAGCACAACCAGACCCAGTATCAAATGCAATGAATCCCCTGTGCAGAAGAAACACAATTTGAGCATACACTAACTTGGGGTGCTCATTTAAAAATTCTTAAATGTGACTGGCTGTATTGAAAATTTTCAGAGTATTCGCTCATACATCATGGAGTAAATAAGAAATTTAGGTATACAGTACTGATACATGTGGCATAGCGCTGAGCTCCTACTAAAAAAAGATTAAAATTAGAGTTTGACAGTTGTGGACTATCATACACTTCAGAAAATATACTTGGCACTTTTCTACATTTGCAAATGTTTGTATGAAGTGTAAAGATTTTGTCTAGAACTGTCAATTATTTGTTAACAAACTGATAAAACAAATTCCCAATATAAACAATTAAAAAACTACTGTAATTAATAAATTTGAATATAAGAAATCTTGTACCATCAGTAAATGTAATCTCAATGTTTTGTTAGATTGTCTGATTAATTTTCCCAATACATAACAAATTTATTTATAAGGAAGGTCAAACAAATTAAGATGGATATGTTTTGCAAGATCTTTGGTAAAGTTAGTTTTAGCATACATATACAGTAGTCATGTTTAATGTGGGTAGGCTTTCCAAAAATTTTTATTTGTTTATAGTAACTGGCTTTTAAGAACTGTATTCAGATCAGCATCATCACAGTTATAAACTTTCACTTAAATTGTATTTCTGATTTGTGCGAATGGAACTCTGTTATTCCTGCATGAGTTTCTGTGCAGTACATACTACAGTATATGTACTGTATAACTCTTAAACTTACCTCAACACCCTACCATGTAACTTGTTTCATTACCCAGCTAACATACATTTACCCATAAACATTAATAACCTCACTGTGGTACAAAAACAAAACAATAATTAATTTTTCCTAAAAGAGGCTGACTCCTGTGACAAAGTAAAAAGCATGATGTTAATCTGTTAACCCCTGGAAAATAATTGTCTGTTTTTCTGTGCCACTTTTTTAAGAACTGTGCTTTTAGATTCGTGAATGTGCTATCGAGTGGCTGAATGTAAAGTAAAGTACTCCTGCTTGATGGACACGTTCTAGAGGCATCTACGAAAAAATATATGAATACACAATAAAGGATACTGTAAGAGCAGAATATTAGTGTAAGGGTAAATGCTTGGTATACCTGGAAAAGTGAACTGAGGAATGGCATAAGATATGGTTATGGAGAGCTATGTCAATTAAGATTTGGAAGAGGGAATTTTAATCAAGTAAAACAGTTGTGAGATAATTATTACTATTATTTCAGTAGATGAAACCTATTCACATGGATCAAGCACACAGGGGCCATTGACTTGAAACTCAAGCTTCCAAAGAATGTTGGTTTCAGCCTCCCACCACAGACCCCACACTGCAGCAGTAACTGATCGTGATACAGAGTCAGTGATTTTTCATTGTCCTGGGGAGATGCGAACCCACAACATCTGAGTGGCATGCCACTATACCAGTTATTATTATTATGCTACTATACCAGTTATTATTATTAAGTAGTTTAATAGACACTGCTAATTTATTTAGCTCTCAGAGGGTTGGATGGTTGAAAGAATGGCAAGAGGAAGAGTGTACTATTTCAGAAGCTGACCTTAATTTCCATCCAAAATTACTGTTTTAGAGACATTCTCTCCCACCTTCCCCTCTATCCAACAATTATGGGTGATAGTTTAATTTTACACCTGCTGATAGCTGGTAATTATGTAGAAGTGTTCAAAACTGTTGTTTGAAGTTAAAAGTATGGTCTGCCATGTTTGGTGTGGCTTGAACCATTCTGACATTAATTTCCATCAGAAATCACTGTTTTAAAGACACTCCCCCTCCTTCTCCATCCAACAATTGTGGGTGATTGCTTAATTTTACACCTTTAAACTACTAGTAACGCAAGATAAGCCCTTTTTTTTTTTTTTTTTGTTATTCTGCAACTTTCCTTTCCCTAACCTGGGCTGCTAGATTGCTGTAAATCACAGAGAGGCATCCTAACTGAATTCCCCTAACCTAACCTCACCTAACTTAAGGCACTAACTTACTTAGTGCTATGACCCAAAAAAGTTATTATGCATATGAATCTCATCTTCAAAAATAGTCAAATATTTTACCTTAATGCATCCACTCGAAACTTGGAATGGAACATGAAAGTTTCTTGACTAGATGTGTCATTTCCACTGCTGTCTGTGTGGTTTTTATTTGTCCCAGCTGATAAAGGATTACCAACTCCATCTGCTGTGGCTCTGTCTTTTAACGATGAAGGAGACCTCCAGTATTCATGATCTGTTTTTGTGCAAGAAGACTAATTAGTTCATATCAAAAATAATGTGACAGAAGTAAGAGCAGGAGGGATCACAATAGCACATACTAGTATCTCTTCAGCTAAAGTATGAAAGAAGGTTACACCAGAAAATATGATGAAATGCAACATTTTGGAACACACCAGATATATAACTTATCCAAATGGATCAAATATAGCAGACTACAGTATTACCCTGATGGAGTGGGAATGGCTGTAATATCTAATTACTATATATTAGATATGAAGAAATAACTATGTAGTTACTGTCCAGTGTTCACAAGTTAGCTGTATGCTGTACATAGTCCTAAAGCAATGAAATATATGTTTATATCTAGAAAAATTGACAAAAGTTTCATCTTTTTCACTGATTCAGGTTACATACTTGAATGCAGTGAGTGAACCTTAAATAAGGTATAAAACATTTCTTTTGTGGATAATTTTCCACTTTTGGATGGCTCAGCTAACACTGAAATCTACTGTTTCTGAGACTGCCAGGAACTGGATTTGTATAAATCATCAGCAGATAGGTGATCTTGAATATTTTTAAGTTGTGAATCTTTCTGAGAAATACAGGTACTGTGTAGGTAGAACAGGACGGCTAGTTTGAGGAGTATAGTTTTATAACCATCAAGTTCTTGCCACCTAAACCTACTCCTCTGATCCAGCCCATGGACCAGCAGGTCATCTCTAATTTTAAAAACTCTGCACGAAGGGATTTTTCCAGATGTGCTTTCAGGTGACCTCAGACACTCACTTGACTCTGAGAATTCTGGAATTACCATTTTAATATCCTTCATTGCCAAACTCTTATCGATAAAGATTATATTTTAATATCCTTCACTGTCTAACTCTTATTGATAAGGTATGGATACCTTATATTTCTTAGGTAGGTTTTGAATACAGTGCAGTCTTGGTTGTTTTCACCAAAAGAAACCAGAAACGAATACTCACACTTCAGCGTGTCTTTACGACTTCTAGCAAACGTTTCCACTACTCTGCCATTCACAAGATCTGTTACACGTGTCAGAAGACCGTCCTCTCGTCTCTCAAACTGTTCTCTTATCTCAGATGGAGCACCTTGCATCAAAGGACAGTAATGTCATCTTTTGTACAGTAACAAGAAATTATGGAGATGTATATGAATTGAGAAGAGCTTTTTTTCATAAACACTTGAACACTTTCCTCATCTGAATCATGAATTAATCAAACTCAAATTATAGCCCCTTTATGTAATGAGCGGATTTAAAATGATAAAAAATAGCACACTAAATTTTCATAAAACATTTGTGGCCCTAGAAAACTGAAAATAAGGACTTTATTGTGTTGTTCAAAATTCCAGTACTGTACTATGTTGGCCATAAAAATCTCAATGAAATACCATAAGCAATCCTTTTAGTTACTTTAATTTACTGTATATACTCACCTGTTGTGGAATATATTGTAAGTACTAAAGTTGCTCCACATTTATGTGTAAAAGGAGAATACCTTCGAACAAGTGTTTGCTTGTACTTTTCTTCTCTCCACCCTCTTGGAAAACGCAGATGCAGTGCTAGAAAATTGTAGTTGGGTTACTGAGCTGGATAATTTTCACTTAATTTTTTCAGGTCTTTGGGAAAATATAATCTTTATAAATAAGTCATTCGTCTTGACTATCTAAATATGCAAAGTGTGTAGCTGAATATTACTGTAGTACTGTACCTTCCTCCTTGATGACAACAGGCCTTGCCCAAGTCTTTGGAATTTTTAGTTCTTTTTCTTTTCTTTTCCTATCTCTCTCCTGTGCAACCCTAGAAGAGCTTGAGAGTTCGCTCCCACTCCGTTTAGGGGGCTGCACCTGTGCACTTTCTTCATGTTGTTCAGGTTCTTCTCCTGAAGGTGCAGGTTGCTTCTGTTTAGTAGGTGTTGGTGGAGTTAACTGATTTTCCTCCATAAGTGCCATCCATATGGAGCAATCATTGAGGTTAAACTGTGAGGTAACACATGAGCAAAGTTACTGAGTAAAGATATAAAATCAATCATTCTAAGAAGAATGCATTTTTCATGATATTATGTAAAGTTAGTTTTAGCATACATGTACAGTAGTCACGTTTATTGTGGACAGAATTTGCAAAAATTTCTATTTGTTTATACCAACTGGCTGTTAGAACTGATAATTCATTCTCACCATATCATCTGTGACAGGTTTTTCATAGTGTCTGCATGCCCAGTAATTCTTTTGATTGAAGACAGCATGAATGCATGTGTATGAATGATTGACAGAAGGAATCAGTGGTATTACTTCACCCGTTGTTGGTTCCACAAAAGTAGGGTTGTCAATTTCACGATCATGAGGTAAGACCAAAACCCAAAAGTGAAGAGATGATGACAGGTCCACTGAAGTGTCTGGTTCTGCCTGCAACAAAAGAGAAAAGCCATGAAATAGGGACTTCTCTGTAGGCAGAAAACAGCTTTATCAATTGCATGAATCATTCATGATTGCTAATAATTATTATGTACTTCAGTTGCTTTTGTCAGACTTTCTGAAGATGATAAATACAGGTACAGGGTGGTTAGTAATTTGAAAAATGAAAATTCTTGGTGAAACCCAAAATCGTAATAGTATTTATGAGTATCTAAGAAAATGAGAAAATGTGCTACTTAGATTTGAAAATAAGTTAAAGGAAATGACTGTGCTTGCAGTCACCAGGAAATATGGTCATGCTTTGTAAGCCTGCGCTATTGTCATCTTTTCACAACTTCTCATCCATTATACATTAACTGATCTATTATTCAACAACATATACTACTACCGTACCTTTCTGTGAGTTAAATTATCATTGTTGAATGAATTACCATTTTTAAATGTTGCTAACACAGCATATATTTTAGTACATTATTTTTGGCCATGTAAGCACTGAGATATATTTTAATTCTACAGTATTTCTTTTCTTACATTTCTTTTCAGTTCAAACAGAAAATACTACTTTAATCTTTTACCCAATGAATATAAACTGAGGATGCTTTAGAACTATCTGTTAATTCTTTATTGTTTATGTATAATAAAAAAAAGAATAATTTACTGTCTGATATCTGCTGTTTAGTGAAAATGGAAAGTTAGTAATCTTAGCAGTTGTCTTCTTGTTTTGTAAAAGTTGAATAAGCATTTAATTAGTCAGTTAATCAATGTATGGAAGGAAGCATTAGAATATTACAGTACTATATTATATTACAGTACTATATTAAGGTAAAAAATGTAGTATCTACTGTACCTCATCCTGGTCCTTCTTTTTCTTTTTCTTCATTTTAGCCATTTCTTCTTCCTCAAATGCTTTCCTCCTCCTAGCCCTTTCCTCCATGATGAGATTATATCTACTTCTCATATCAGGCGGTGGTCTCACTGTGTATTTGGATGGGGATGTGTCCTCTAAAGCAGTCTTCTCCTGTTAGTATTTTGCAAAAGAAAAAAAAGTTTATCCCTTTTGTCATACAGAACACTTTCAAACAGTACTTTCTTGAGAACTTTGACCTTGGTTTGCATTACTACAGTAGTTAAGATCAAAACTAGTTTCACTTAAACAATAAACATTGTTGTCTGGTACATAAATGACATCAATTGAAGCTGACATTACATTCAGTAAAAGTGCAGACTAAGCTGACATTACACTCAGTAATAGTGCAGACTAGCATACTGGGTAACATCTGAATTGGATATCTACAGCTAATGTACTACAATGATACTGTACTTACCTTTTCTTCAGTGTCAAGATAAGGACAAGCTTTCGTTGAAGTATCTGCAGAAACAAGTGAATCTAAAGCATGTCCCTGGACAACAAAGGCCTGGTAACCTGCTCCCAGCAATACAGAGGCTAGTACTATGGCACACTCAGCTCCTTCACCAGTTTGTGTTTCCATCACAATTGCTGGCTGACGTAACTGACTAGGCTGTGTAGTGTGATATTTGAATTGCAAAATATTCAGATTAAAGATGGTAAAACCTCTCAATTACAAACAATTATAACACTAACGCATATTGGGAAACAATCAATGGTAGTAATTTTATTACTGTATCAATGTCAGCAGTGATATAATTCTGCATAATGTATGCTTTAGCTTAAAATACCTTAAGATCATTGTCTCTTGTTATATGGAAAATAGTTGAAATATTTAGAACTATCTTTCACTTCTTCCTATATCTTTCTCTTCAATTAATTTTTCTCTCTCTTTCAAGATTTGAAAAAATTTAATTTATTTCTACTTTGATAATTATTTTTGAGCTCTGACTGACTACTGCACTCATTTCACACAAGTATAATCAGTGCATATGCTTAATCAATTTCTCACGGATAGCCGTACAAGTTACACGTGTAATGTTATTAAGTAATTTTCATGGTACATGTACTAATTGGTTGTCAAGCCACTTTTAACAAAATTTTAGCGAGTCCTACGAAGACTGAGTCTCAACATTACGTCCTTATGTTAAGAAGCTGTCAACTGTGTGTGTGTGTGTCTAAGTTGGTATTGCTTACAGAAATGTTATATGTTGCAAATTATTGATATTTTTAAAATAATATCAATCATTGGGATACTTACCTACTGTTCAAGTTAGTTTACACCTTCATGTCGTTGGTGCAATTGGTATTCAAAGGAAAAAGAACACTTGGCTGACCAGGATGGACTGTCTCATTCAAATGTTTCCCACCAAGTGAGTGCACAATGTTTCCGTTTTAGTCAGCATTCTTCCTGACAATCCACTGAAGTGTGCAGAGGTTGGGGTGGGGGTGGGGGTTGTACTTTAACAGTGGGTAAATATCATAACAATAAATTTCATTATAAAAATTTTTATTATTTATGATGAGTTTTTCTTTTTCTTACTGTTAAAATTACCTGATTCCCACACCATGAGGAGGATAGTGTGTTAGTGTAGCTAAAAGAACATCTGCTCAGTCAGGCAAACTTTTGCCCAGCTTCTATGTCAAAGCTGGGTCATTCCACAGAAAAGGGAGTGAGCTTGACAAACCGGTTGAACTTGATACGTCCAAGGCCGGGTATTCACAATCAGGTTTACCTGTCAGTTCACCCATGACTGTCTAATGGAGGAGCATCCACATGAAAAGAGTGGAATTGTCAGTCAGATTGTCAACTTAAGGTCATCACCCTCAGTTCTTGCCTAGCCTTCGTTGTGGCAACACTATACGGCAGCAATGGAAACTCCCCTGGCTGATGAAGAGGTGGAGCTACATAGACTAGCTACTGGGGCAATTCACTTAAAAATAGAAAAGGAGCAAAAAGGCATAACAGAGTATGGTCAAAATATTGCCTGTTAAAGAGATATGTCTATTCTCATACAATATTAATGAATAAGGTTACATTAGAACTGGGGGTTGGTTCAGTTGCTTATGAAATGGGCCGTGAAGCCTACTTTCACTAGTAACACCTTTCATAAAAAGACAGGACACTGGCCTTGGCCTATACCAAATTGTCTGTATCACATGGATGTATTTTTAAAAATTTTCTACTATATGATTTGGACTCACAAAGGTCTACAAATAGCTCTGCATGGTCTAAAAATGAAATGAATTAGGCCTATACATAGTTTATTCATATTCTGGTATGAGCTGCTGAGATCTTTCCCAGGTAAAATCAATCAGCAAATTGTCATAAAATCATTGGTTACTCATCCACATATGCAATCAGCTGTCATTCAGTCGTAAGAACTTTAGGTAATGCCATTAATTCGTCAGTTTTGGTGAAATGGAAGGTAAACCTGGTCATGGATACCTGGCCTAAGACTGGTCTCTAGCACCTTGAAGCTTTGGGGACCAGAAAAAGACAACCATAAGAGCCTTGATCCTAGCTGTTGACTTTCTCTGTTGCTTACTTTAATATCAGAGAGGATACTTCTTCCCAAAGCACTTGAAATTTCTCTGAATAGAGACAATATGAAGGATATGGAATTGGAGACTGAGGCTGGGTTTAAGACAGACGAGGGCACACCTTCTCTTGAGGAGAAACGTGAAAATAGGTGCACACCATGGGAGGAACCACTGTTCTTTACTCAAGCCAAACTGGAGCAATTGCCCAACTAAAGTTAAAATCAATGTTAAGCCTACATCCTGTTCGAATTTACCAATCTCCTTTTCCTGAACTGGAAGGAGGATTAAAAGGCAGCAAGTATCAGGAAGTGAAACTGGTAGAGGAGTAAAAGGAGGAGGGAGGTCTGCCAGGGTGCAGATTCCCGAAATACATGCTAGTATTGCACCAGCTCCAGTTTTTGTACCATGCCCCTAGGTTAGGTTAGATTAGTACCTCTGCAGTAACTTGGGTGTGGTAAACAGACTTTCAAGAAAATTCTATGGCTAATTTTTAAGATATGGCATCCTGCTTTTTTCAGCTAAAGGTCCCGGTAGGCCCGTTCGGTTACATCTCGGGAAAATGCTGCCAGGGAAGGAGGCACAAGTGCAGAAATAGGAGGGAAAGGAAAAGACTTAGTCTATGACTCTCTCTAATCAACTGCCTTCTCAATTTATTCGTTTCTCTCTTCTTCCAATACCTAATCGATTTCATCACCTCATCTGACCACTCAAAACCTTCCTCACACCTTTGGTAGAAGTCACATTCCCTAATTAGGCTACAACTAACACAAGGTTCAATTCTGCAGAAGCTAGGCTAGGCTAGGCTAATACATTTGCTTTTACACAGTAATTCTAAGTATTACCTCCACGCCTATTTTAACCTTGGAAACTCGTTTTTCTACACTTTTTGGGCTTCTGATACTGGCAGTGCATTTGTTTGTTGTCGGCCAAATGGAATGTCCCTTCGCCGTGTTTAGTACTGGCCTGAGGGGGGGGTCGGTATCCCTACGCTAACAGGTTATTGCACTTGCCGGACGTGATATGAACCATTCCAAACAGGCGTACCTGTATTCTGTCTTGGAAGATCGCGTATGGAAAACACTTGTTGTGTGGACTTCTGGGGTTAATTACGTTCGACCCCCCAATAATAACGTTAATTTGTAAATAAGCAACCAAAATACTATAAGAAACTGCCATTTCTGCTAAATACCTGCCTGTATCTATTACTTAGATCTACCCTTTTACACTGCAAGCAGAGGAAATTCGGTCACAATACCATGAAAATCAGCAAACAGCAGAAATATTCCAAGAATGCACATATGGTACACCTGATCTCCATATGGTAGTAACTAGTGAGACTCCTTTGAGTAGATAAATTAAACGGATTCAACGATCATTGAACAGGTCAACGAAAACATTCCCAGGTCCATGTCAGGGCCGAGGTAACACTTATGCATCGGCACCTCAAGAATTCTTTAGGTTTCGTTCCTGAGGCTCTTTAGGTTTTTTTTGTCTCTCTTTCCTTCCACATTCTGTGTAGTGTCTTTCCTTTCCTCTATTCTTTCCTGTGCAGAAAAGAAGTTTCCACTAATGTAACTGTTTTGCTTTTACTCTTTTTTCGTCTGGTGCTTTACATTTTGGTATGGAGTGCATTAAATATTTTTGTTTGCTACCCCACACAATGTGCACACAGTTTTTGTCCTTCTCAACGCTTTTTCGCATCGTTAATGGATAGATAATTTGCTCTAGTTCAGTATAACGTTTATGCTGCAGGCATGTTATCATGTACTATATCCTCTATTCCTTTTTAAAACTACTTTTACTGTTGACCTCTTCCTTCCAGTTGTTACCATCCATTTCTCTTCATTTTCCCTCTTTTTTTCATCCTTCTGAACAGTCTTTCGTATAATTCTTTCATTTATTCATTATTCTTAACCTTTTCTTTCCCTCTAAGTTGGTTAACTTTTTAATACCCTCTGTTTTTCTTTTTCAAATGTGTATGTTTTGGAACACTGTGAATATCTCGACAAGTAAGTAATCTGATTAATCTAATTAATGTTGTATTCACATTTAAACTCTACCTGACAAGTGAAATTTTATGAAAGTTATATGAAGAGGAAGCTGGGTAGTTTGTTTTCGTCAAACCCCCCCCCCCCAATTATATTTAGCCAACAAACAACTGTCTCCTTCTGCAACTGAAGCATAATAACTGGTTGTGCTGATCTTTTTGGTAATGATACCTCTCACATACGAGGGTGTTATACAATAATTGGGGTGAGGCCTTTTCCTGGTTTTTAACCAGGCGCGCCATCCACGCGATTGCCTTTCATCACAGTGAGGAAAAAACGGTATTTATTGTTCCATGGTTTGATTTATGTTAACGCAAATTTAAAGTCTTCACTTACCATGGGAGAACTTTTTGAAGGAGGCGAGTAAGTGATAAGATCAGCCAGGACTTCTGCTGCGCTGGTGACGTTGAGCAGCTGTGCATAAGGTAACAGAGAAGGTACAACAAAACTGATGATGCTCTTCTGTTTGAAGAAAGTAGAAAAACAAATCTTTTGAAGCAATGGCTGATAAAACGAGCAGTTAGGCTACTCGACATTCAGTGTTTCAAACTGTAAACAAATACTGAGGTTGATAGACACAGTGGTCAGCTTGAAAATGACTCTCATATTGGACTTCTTTGCAGATATTTTAACACACCTGGTATCAAGAATGTCCAAAGGATTTGTTAATGAATGAGGCCGAAACCATGTTAATATGAAAGTCCAGCCAGTATTGATGGCAAAACTTAGACATTTAATTAAAAGTCAAACGGTAGACATCTTGGAAAATGACCACCTTCCTACAATTTCAAGTGACTAAGACATTTTCATATCCAACAACAGGCGAATTTGCGTTATGATTTTCATCGTGAAATTTTTTTTTCAAATAAATCTGATATTTTTCAGACTGTAGCATCCACAAGAACTAACTTACCTTACAGTGATTCTCATTTTCTGGTGTCAGAAGTAACAACGGTCCTCGTGGATACAAGGAATTGTATCGTCGTCTAAAACTAGCAATGTGATTCAGTATAACCTGCTCTGCTTTATTATGGTCTGGGACCCTTGACATTTTATCTGACATTTTTCCTTCTTATGGAGAATATTTGGCAGTGAAAATTCTGACGAATGTGCCCAGCACCATTTGTAGCTTCAAAGTCAAGCGTTGCCATGGAAACTGGGACGCCATCCAACGCCTGTATTGATTACGAGTTTTAAAAGACGCGGCATTTGCTTCGCCCCATTTAATGTAAAGTTATTTATTAAATTATATCACAAAAATAACTAATGTTCAAATCGTGACTGACGATTTTTTTTTAAATTATTCATCTCTGATAATTCCTTATGGCCAGAGGTTGTACCTCAATTGTTGTACAACGAATGTAGTAGGGAACCTAAAACTCTTATAATAACTATGCGACAATAAGTTGGTTATAATTAATGAGAATTACTGCGATAAAATTTAATGTGAATTGTGTATGATTTTAGAATAGCAATTTAAAAAAAATGGTTACTGTGTGAGAAGAAACTTGTGTCCCGTTGTAACCTCATGGACATCATTAACAGTGTGTTAATTTTGCAATTTGTCTAATGCCAAACTGGGACATTCATTTGAACTTAAGAACAACGGCACAGGTGTTTCGGCTTTACTTGCTATTCTTTCGTGTTTATTGATTTATCACATTTCGCATAAATTGCCCTCTTGGATTAGTCTGCTGACTGCTCATAAGGGTTTTTAGCTTAACGTGATAAGCAAATCAGAAAAAGCAAGCTGCTAAACTAATTAACTTTTCAATTATTCATAGCATGATTAGCAAATCCAAATCATACAAAATTTTAAAGAGAAATGACAATTGGAAGCCTTAAAAAATAAGCCCCATTAACTTCGTTTATGGAATGGATTGGAATATAAAATTTAGGCCAAATGTCAAGCACTGAGACCTATGCGGTCATTCAGCGCCGAAAGGGAAACCGAGTAAAAGGGTTGAAAGGTGTAACAGGGGGAAAATCTCGTAGTTGCACTATGAGAGATTGATTTGTGGCTATTAAAACTGGCGTTAAACTTTCTAGGTTATTGACTCCGTATAAAATTAAATAGGAAATTAAAAAGATACCGTAAATAAATAAACAAAACTTTAAAAGGAGTCTCATAATATATATATATATATATATATATATATATATATATATATATATATATATATATATATATATATATATATATATATATATATATATATATATATATATATATATATATATATATATATATATATATATATATATATATATATATATATATATATATATATATATATATGGAGGATTTTCTTGGACATCAAGAACCCATGAGTGTCTTGAATGTCCAATCCTAAGCCTGCAAAACACCATTTCTTGTCTCCTTGGCATATAAGGATATGACAAAGGAGACACTGATGACGTAATACTAAGAATTTTTTTATTCTTTAAAATATTTTCCCAAAAGGACAGCCAAGGGATATACATCCCGATATGGTAGTAGACATCATCTGTGTTCTTGGAAGGTGAGAGCTGACTTAGCAAGTTGATCAGCTTGCAAGTTCCCAACCACCCCAACATGGGATGGCACCCAGCAAAAATTTATTTCTTTACCTCTTCTTTTCACTCCAAAATCTGTGTGTGCAGGGTTAAAGGATTCCAAAGACTGAAGAATATTTCTTGGCCCACAACATATAGTAAAGCTACTTCCATTCTAAGTTACAATTTCTTTTATGACCTTTAAAACTGCATGCAGCTTTCCTGTAAAAATAAATGAAGCACATGATAATCTCCCTCTTCTTCCTACATCAGGGAAGGCCATTCCAAAGCCACCACCAGCATGACTTTGTGCCATCCGTGAAAACTACAGCGGGGTTATCATGTATAAGAGGAATGATCTAAAAAATATTTTCATTGCCTCACTGGACATTTCTGTTTTTGTTAAATGGAAATATCTACAAAATTTTACTTCTGGATGCTTCCAAGAGGGGGGGGGGGCCCACTAACTGAATACCTTGCTAGTAAAACCTCCATCCTTGGCATGTTTAGTTGCCTGGTTATAAATTTTACTCCAAAAGCAAATGGTTGAGGTTATTTAGGGCGATTTTCATAAAATTGCCAATGCCTTTCATTTTTCACATAAATGCTGGTTAAAGACTTAGGGAGCCTCTGAAATCTGTACCAGCCCGAACCAGTAGACGTTGGTAACGAAGATCCAGAGGCATCTAAACAGTAACTACAATCGTGCTCTCAGTGGGAGATGATTTAAATGCTCCTGTACAATATCCTACTCTCCATTATGAATTGAATTAAGTATTTTCAAGCTATTAGGCTTTGCTGAAGTTTACACTTCACACCCGTAAGTTGATTTTGAAAAGTCCAGGGCTTTGCATATAGTCTCAACATCTGAGTTCGGTCTGCAACCCACATTAACAGCACTTGATTTATCTATATGCAGTGATGACTGCCTTATTAATTTTAATTGGAGAGTGATAAATGACAGATTTACCAGTAACCATTTTCCGATAATGATGAATGTAGCTTCAAATCCTCCATCTTTAAGGCTACCTAAATGGAACATTAGTAAAGCTGACTGGGTAACATTCCAGGAACAGTCAAGTAGATGACTCGGCTGATGACTTTCCCAGTGTAGATGATGCTCTTGACTTTTTTTAATACAATTATATTTTTGGCTGGTCTTCAATCTACACCTAGGACTTCGGGCATATTAATCCACCGGCCAGTTCCCTGGTGGACTTGTAAATGCCAGGAAACTCATGGAACTATGTCAGCTTTCACTAGATATCACAGACAAAAATGTGAATATTACCATGGTGAATTTCGAAAAGCAAGAGCTCGTTTCCACATGGAAATCAAAAAGGCATGGAAGGAATCTTGGAAAATTTTCATATCTTCAATAAATTCAAAAACACCTCTGACTTTAATTTGGAAGAGAGTTGGAAAAATAGCAGGTAAATTTACTCCTTGTCAACCTCCAGTTATCAAGATCAATGGTTGTGAAGTAGCAGATCCCCGGTTAGTGGCAAATGAGTTTGCTAATTATTTTCCAAATGTTGCAAAATAAAATGATGTCAGACCCTATTCAGCTCAAAGAAGGTTAATGGAGAGGTAGAAACTGATTTTAATATATCAAGGATTGTGTATAACTGAATCATGAAGGAGAAAGAGAAGGGGCAGCACAGGAAGGTGTTGGAATAACAGCATAGGCTTACGTCTGCATGTAACTAATTGCTTACATAATCTATCAGCCTCTCCCATCTTCTGATACTTAAAAGTAGCAAATTTTTTAAGTAATTTGTATTTTTCCTGACATGCAAACTCCGAGTTCTTTACACAGGAATTTAGCTTGAGCCTGCGAGCTGATATGGCCATTTGACTATCAGACAAGGAAGGTTGTTAACTATTGACAGGTAGAGGAAGGCCCCGTACACTTTTTGGTGCACACTCCACTTTGCCTTCTGGTCCAGGTGCCAGTCAGGGTCGCTCAAGTGAACAATTTATGTGAAGAACTTCAGGGTTGCATGTTACAAAAATACACATTACTTTAAAAACTTATTTGTTACTACAAAAATACAAACCTTCTTTACATAATACACTTACTCATTGGTGGGAGGAATCTGGGTACTCTCTGAACTGACTGGTAGGTTCGACCCACCCGGGATGTACCTTCTTGCTCTGAAGGAACAGAAGAGGGTATCCAACACCTCTAGCTTTCTGAACATATCAGATACTGCAGCTGCTAAACTTCTGGGCATAATATAATGAGTTTGCTTTCATATCTGATGACGGTTAAAAGAACCAGTATGTGTCAGGCACAATAAAACGGCTTATACAACAAACAGATTGTTCTGTTGTCTCTCCCTCTCTCCCAATATCTAGAGAGAAGGGGATCTTGCATCCAACCAAACTCTCAAGATACAATGACTGACTGGAGCCCTGCCAAGTAGCTTACCTGCAATTCACATATGTCCAGCACAAACCAGCCTAGCATCCTGACACTACCCTAAATGACAGACAGGAGAAGAGAAAAGCAACGAGAACCAAGACTATCTCTCTTGCTTAACTGAATACCTTAAATAGATGAGATGCAACCTGTCCCCTTAGGGGAGCTGGGTGAACTACACAACTTGCTGGGCAGCCACCACAGGACCCAAGGAAAAAGTGTCCAAGGTCTTAAGGGCAACGTCCTGAAGATAAAATGAGGTGAATGTGGTCTCTTCAGCTCACAAGACCTGTTGAACTGACAGGTTCTTTCAGAATGCTACAGCTGGGCAATGCCCCTGGCTTCATGAGCTCTTGCCCGAACAGTACCCTCTCCCTCCTCACTGGACAAGGCATACACGCACTTGATTGTCTCACATAGCCAGAAAGATATCGCGTTCTCGGACACCTCTTTCTTGGTCATGCCAGAACTAATGAAGAGGAGTCAACACCCAGGCCTGAGATGTCTAGTTCTCTTAAGATAGTACTGCAGCACCATAACAGGACATGAGTATTTCGTCTGGATCACTACTAACGAAATCCTAAGAAGGAGATGGAGAATGACTTGAACCTCATGTCAGGAACCGATGGATTCTGAGTCTTTGCTATGAACTCTGGGGCAAACTCGAGTGAGATCCACATCCCCTCAAGTGCTTAACATCGTAAGAAAGACCATGAAGCTCGCCTACTCTCTTTGCTGAAGCCAGGGCAAGAAGTAAAACAGTCTTTACAGTCAGATACCTGTTTGATGGCTCTCTCATAGGCTCTTGACTCTTGTCATAAGGACAAGAGTCATGTCCCACTCTGTGTGCCTGAGTCCCTGGGGAACAAGACTGTTTGAAGCTTCTCATAAGCAGAGAGATCTCCCATGAGGAAGAGAGATCTACTCCTTCCAGTTTCAGGACCTGGCTGAGGGCTGACCTGAAATCCTTAATGACCGAGACTGAAAGAAGCTTCTCTTGGCAAAGACAGACAAGAAAGTCTGCTACCTGCTGAAGGGTTACTGTGATTGGAGAGATCCCCGTTGACGACGCAAACTATAGATGACGGACCATTTCCTGCTATACAGCCACTGAAGATCTTTTAAGGTATCCAAAAATCTCTTTCACAGTGCAGCATGAAAAGCCTCTAACTCGCAGGAGATACTGGATAGCCTAAGTTTGATATGTGGCTGACGCAGAAGATTGTGCCAGTAAGGAACCTCTCTTGGGACCTGAGATAACAGAGCTAGCAGATTTGGGTACCACTCAGCATGTGGCCTTTTGGGGGTCACCAGGGTCAATCTGAGATTCATTCCAGCCCATGGGGTGCAACAGTGTTAATCACCCTTCAGCACTGCAGCCTCCATTTGCAAGAGAGACACTCCCTCCGTACTGAAATGATCGAGTGCTAATCCAGGCCAGAGATGAGTCAAGTCCGGGTCACCCTGCTTTATTGGCAATGGACTCTTCGAAGGAAGTTAATTTTTCCTCTGGTGGGTTAGAGGCGGAGAAAGTAACTTGCTCTACTGGCTGGATTGGAGGGAATTTTCTTGGCTAGAAACAAGAGAATTCACATGGTCCAAGACCCCACTAGCAAGTCTAGACCATGGCAGGCTAATTGGGCCTTGGGTTTCTTCTGCAAGTCACATGAGGGCTCGATGGGCAAAGATCTATCTGCAGCAAAAGCCACAGTCTCTTCCTCTAGGTCTGGGGCACAGGACCCTGGGGTCTCTCCAGTCCCTGGTCTTCCCAAGCTGCTCTCTCTGTAGGTAAGGGATACTCATCAGAGACCCCTGGTGATCTCTTGACCACTCAGGCCTATGACCTGTTTGGCCCAAGGACCGATCCAGGAATATATGCCTCCACGGTAGGGCTGGGATGGGAATGAGAATGATCCCAGTCCTGGACCCTGGGTCTATCTGGCTTCAGGTAAACTCTAAGAGGTGGAGGGATGGGTGAGAGAACCCAGGCACCTTTGCCCAGCCTGGCCATGACTGAAACCTTGCCAGTTAAGCAAGGGTGCAGGTGGCTGTCAACCTGTGGTGATGACATTAGCATGAGTTGGGGAGAGCAGTCCCACTCAAGCGAACGTGGATGGGGAGCTGTCTCTTGAGCATGCCCTAGTGTTTTGAGAAGCTGAAGCTTCTACAGGCAGGGAAGACTGAGTAGGGAACCTCCTTGTGCTAGGTCTGGGTGATCATCTCTGGCTGGACGAGCCACTATTCCAGGACCCCAAAGCCGGCCTCTTTGAGAGTGGGAGGGGGTGAAAGAGCACCTGCATTCCCTCGTTTCACTTTCTCTCGCTGGGCCTTGCTGGCAGACATACCAGGGTCCAAAGACTGGGAACCCTGGCCAGCCTGGGTGAGAATACAGTACTACCGAGATTGGTACTGGTATGCCGGGAATACAGTACTACCGAGATTGGTACTGGTATGCCAGGGGTCTGGAGGGCCCTGGGTAGCGGTTGCACCCTTGTACTTGGCAATGGGTTCAGCAAACAAAAGCTCCATCAGTCCTCTCTGATGCAAAGGACTGACCTCTGGAAGCACGACAAAACTTCCTGCAGGAAGATGTAGCAATCTCCATCTTCCTTCGCTTACTATCTTTGGAAAAAGGAGAGGAGACAACAGCACTCGACGACAAAGACAGAGACGAGGACAATGACTTCCTCCTCCTCTTTTTCTTCCTGAGCACTGCTGAGGTCAGCACAGAAGAGAGGAAATGGAGGACTGCCCCTGGGGTCAAAGATGACAACTCCTAAGGGCACATCACTGATGAAATGTGGGGAGATACTGAATATGTGGTAGTGGTCCAGGAACCAGTGGAGACTGTGTCTGTCAAAGTCATAATGGTCATAGTAGTAGAAGCAGTAACAGATAACACCTTATTCACCTTCAGGTGATGCAGCAGAGAAGATACTGGGCTCCCCTGAGATGCCCAGGAAGGCCACAACTCCGAGGTGCTCGTCATCTGTCGCACCTGAAAAGAGAGTTGGGTTATTCCATGACTATTCCTTTCGCCCCTCTGAGAGAGTGTCCTCCAGAGGAAAACCCTCCCTCAGAGTGAAAGGAGGCCTCAAATGAGATGTCAGACTGGGCATCCTCTCCCCCCTCTAAGGTTTTCTATCAATGCTCAGTAGGAGATGGCAAGGGGGAAACTGCTCCCTTAGGAGTAGCAACAGTGGGTGGAAGTTTGGCAGGAGGACCCAAATTCCGATTTTGACCTCCAGTGTCACCAACTGAGCATTAGAATCTGGTGACACCAAGGAGACCTTCCTTTCACTCTCTTCATCTTCCTGGCAAACTTCACCCACTGTTCAGATGGCCAGAGACGGCACTCCAAACAAGGACTGTGTTGCTTACATTTGTGCTTTCTACATGAAGTACAGAGGGTGTGAGGATCCACCTGCACAGATGAAAGGAACCTGTTGTAAAGTCTGTCTTTCCCTGGGCAGCACTTGAATAACAGAGGTTTCTTCATAAGGGAGGTGGAAGGCTGCAATGACTGAAGGGTTTGGCCCATCTTTATTAACCAACCAATCAGCAAAAACAAGTCACACAAAGAAATTCAGAGGACACTCAAACAATCTCATACGAAAGCAAAGTGGTGTGCATACTCACATAAGGGTGGGGCTTCCTCCTACCAGTTGCTAGTTAATGACCTTGGCTGAAAGTCAAACGGCTGTACCACCTCGTGTTGGCAAGTTAAATTCCTATGTGAAGCAACTATTTATTCTCTCATCAAACCATTTCTTACACTCTTCACGAGAGGAAAAATCACACTCATTACCCCTGCAGGTAACACATCGAACACATTTGGTTAAAGCAAAACTTTTCCCTATAAAGCCTAATGCTTCTATCTTTGCTTACCATAGATGACATGGCTCAAAAGAAAAAACAAGCACAATACTATACAGAAGAAGCATCCAGCAATATCCAAAATTATTACAGCTGAATCATGTGAGCAAGGACATAGCGGGAAGAATTCTGACAGGAACACAAACATTCTAACCTCACCAGGTGGGGAAAACAGGTGATTATAAACAGTCCATCCAGGTCAGCCGTGTGTTTTTCTTCTGTTTATTTTAAATACTAATAGTACCTAACTTGTGCCAAGATATAAGCTAACGTTAACAGTAATGAAGATTTATTCAAAACAATAAAACTATAAAAACCAATCAATTAATATAACTTTGCACAAATTTGGTATAGTGAGCCAAAATTCCATTTGTATATCCTTTTCACCTTTTTCCCTTTATTGGGTGGAGATATGATATTGTCTTTCAACTCGCCTAACAAAACTGGTTTACCTCTAAGGGCATTTAAGACTAAAGTGTCCTAAGTTGACAAATTTTTCCAGATCTCTGGTATCATGCAGTCTATCAATTTTCAGCACTGAAATAATCCTAAATAATCTAGACTGTCTGGGGTGAAGAAAATGCAATTGGATTTTTCACCATCTTTAATTAGTATACAATTATAAGTATTATTCTGCCTTATCCTGGACTATAAAAGCTACATATGACAGGAAATGTCCCAATCATAAATTATGATAATTACCTACAGCATGAAAGCTCTCACTAATGAACCCTGTATAAAAAGTGAACTATCATAATCTTCTCGTGAGGTACCATAACTAGTGAGAAGGAATGCTCTTGAAACACATTTTATATTTGTGGTATAAAAATTTATCTGGTGACAAAATATAATAACATGGGTAAAAATATAGAAAATGTACTTATCCTGTAGATGAGTGGTGATTAGAGTAAATTCGGCATTATTTTACTGTACCGAGTATAGTGTACTATAACTTCAATAAGGTAACACAGTTGAGCACTTACTTCTGGAGACTTTCATTTACAATACATAACCATGATTCTGTAATGCTAAAATTCCACCCTGTAATGAAAATTTACATTGATAACAATAAAAACCTACAAATACAACAAGCTCTGTTAACACACACTGACCTTTAAAAATATTAAACTTTTCCCATTAATGGAAGACTATGTTGAATAATTACTAAAGACAATCAAAATATAGTAGTAGTCTCCAAAAACCCTACCCATCACTGCCAGATTCCTGTCAATAACAGACTAATTGAGTTACTGGGTAAACTTTAGTATAAAAGATACCTAATAAGCCAGGAATATGTGAAACTTAATATTGTACAGCAAGCAGCAAGATGATGATACTTTGCAGTCTCACAGGGTTAACTTAGTATTAAGTTGTTTATATGGGTTTTGTGTTAAATGATCATTCCAAGCATCTTTTCAAATTACACTTTCACTTTGAGCATTTATCATAATTTTGCTGATCATTTCTGATCTTTGACTGCAGTATATATTAAGTAGTATATATCCTCATTTTGTGCATCCTTTTCCATTAATTTTCATAATAAAATTTATTATTTGGATACTTACCTACTATTAAATATAGCTTATATCTCCTCACTGATAGGCAAATTGGCATTCAAACAATAGAAGATCATATAGCTGACCTGGATGACTTTCTGGTACACCTGTTCTCAACCAGGTGTGTTTCAAATGTTTTAGCTCCTGTCAGAATTCTCCTTGACAGCCCACTAAATGGTGGGGAGGTTATGTGGGATCCACTCTACAAGTAGGTAAGTATCCAAATAATAAACTTTACTATGAAAATTTATATTATTTCAGATGAATCTTACTTACTATTCAAGATAGCTGATTCCCACACTGCGAAGAGGATGGTGGGTAGTGCAGCTAGACAAAATCCACTCAGCCAATCAAGCTAAAGGTTTCTTGCATGAAACCCAAAACATTCTCACCTGATCTGGAATCCTTTCTGGATCTTACTACTGGCAGAAAAAACACTTCAATTTATCCAGAATGAAATGGAAGTGGCATGAAGAGACCCCTGTCCCTGGGTCCCAAAGCCCAAAAAATGACAGTCAACTAAAATTAAATACCTTAACAATGTATATACCTTATTGCTCTCCAAAATATCAAAACCTGGGATTTAAAACAAAGCACCTAAAAGATTGCTCTTTCTTCAGTTCAGGAAAAGGCTTTACCCACTACTAATAACAAACTGCAATTCATTGTACTTAAGGTACTAAGTGGCAAAAATTGAATTGCACTTTAACTTCACTGCATTAATCACATCCTCGAGCAACAAATTTGTCATAAAACTAAATGAACTAGCAACTGCTCTTACACTATGGCTACTTACCTTCAATAAAGGTAAAAGGTATGGAACTAATTTCTCATGCACTAGCCAGATCAAATGTCACAAAGAACCTTGCATCCTTTGACCAAGATGTTTTTCTTAAACCAAAAAACAAAAGTTTAACTCTGGCCCTTCCAGGCTTGGGCAAGATGTTTTTCTAAAACCAAAAAACAAAAGTTTAACTCTCACCCTTCCAAGCTTGGCCAAGATGTTTTTCTAAAACCAAAAAACAAAAGTTTAACTCTGGCCCTTCCATGCTTAACCTATCTAAATATATTTTAAATACCATAACAGGACAGAGAAGTGTTTAACATCATTCTCAGCTCTAGGCAAAAAAGATGAAATAGCATTCCCTTTACAACAGCCTTATAGGAGAATGCTTGCAATATACTTAAGCTTTTAACTGCCAATAGTGCTAAAAAAGTCTCATTGTAAATACTTAAATGGAGCTGATTCCAGAGACTCAAAAAGATCTGCCAATAAAATTCTAGAATGTTTAAATTCCACAGAGAGAGTGACACTGAGTTCTGGAGGCCTCAATCTCAACTGATCTCAACATCGTAAGGTGCTGATCACAACCCAGATCCAATTGCACATGACACAATACAGTGCTCCCCCATTCTGATGTGGGGATAGGTTCCAGAACCTACCACGGAAATGCAAAATCCACAGAAATGCAAAAATCCCTTCTAAAAATGCTTGTAACTGGCTTATATCTGTCCAAACTAAAATGCTCATAACTGCCTATTTTAACATTTCACTGCTTAATTTGATAGTTCAAACAAAAATATACCTTAAATTATCAGCTGGAGAAGATACAAAGGAAAGGCTGTAAGAGACAACGCCAGTGGAGGGGAAACCCGAAAAGAACCATAACTCTTCTTCAGTACCTCCACCACCCAAGGTTCTGCTCGTAAGTCTCTCCAAACATGCCAGAAGGCCTGCAATTGGCACCCTACTGGAACCTGAGGCTGAACAAATCCCCGAAAGGTATAAAAGATCTGTGAGAAAGAGGTACAATTTTTAAAAAGAGAGCTTGAAGGAAGAGAAGAGGCAGGCCTTTTCTACCCCCTAACTGAGAGATTAACTAAGAAATTCTATTATTCTGTACCCATATATCCTCCCTTTTCGCCTTAAAAGAAAGTCAGGTTTTGGAGGTAACCCGAGGGAGAAACCAAAACAACTGCCATCACCTGTGCAGGAGAAACCTTTGATGACAGAAAAGAGCATAACTGCTAGTATAAACATGAAAACATTCACCTGCAGTGCCAGAAATGGCCTTGACCATGCAAGTCAAACGCTCTAAGTTTCTTCCTGCTAAAATTCTTCTGATGCCAAAACCCTTTAAGTTGGTGCCACAAACACTCTCAGCTGGTAGCACAAACTCTCTAGCTTGTGTCACAAATATTCTAAGCTGGCGTAGAGAAGAGGCAAGCGCACTGTGCAAAAAGTTTGGAAAAGGAACAAGACACGCAGAGAAAACCAAGTCTTCAGTTTAAGTGCCAGTACAGTGCCTGTATCATAAGAGGTGGCTCTCCACAACTTCAAAAAAAAAAAAAAAAACTGTAAGGCTTCAAAGAAACTTTGTGCAGCAGAGTAAGTGAAAACTTATGAAACACACTCTAACTGAAGGAGAAAGCTTGGGTTTCTTCAAATACAGTACTTATGGGCAACAAAATATTCAGAGGACCTATTTTCTATAGTTCATCTTTCCCTCACTAAATAAGGATAAAGTGAAGCGCAACACTCCAATAAATGCTGAAAAACCAAAGAGGATTTCTTCAATTCAAACTCTTCTTCTGTTAGAGGAGGAGTTGGGGCGACAGCAGGCAGCTACCCGCAATGAATCCCAAACTTGATGAAAAAGGAGTCCGAGGGAACCCAACCCGAAGTAGCTAACTTGAGTCGACATAAGTTGGCTGAGCAAAAGAGACAGAAGGAAGAGACTCACCGAGAGGTAAAACAGCACGTTCTTTACATGCTGTAAAGAACAAACAGATGCATTTCAAGCAGAAAGAGGAACAGCCAACAAAGATTTAGAATAAGTAGATGTAGAAGAGGTTGGTTTAACAATTGACTGAGTCAACATAACACCAGAGTAAGTACAACTCACTACAGACGCATTAATAACACTGTCAATACTACTAGGTGCCAATCACAAATATGGAGTGAAGATTTATCTTAACCAAAATGATCTTTTGGCTAAAGCATTAAATGAGACTCAGAGCATGAAAAATGAGAGGCAGGTGACAAGGGGCAAAGAGCCACATCGCCCCAAGAACTGACAGTTCCTAGGAAGCAGACTCTTCCAACTGTTGTATGGCAATTCTAGGCTCGGCTACAGATGGGAAAAGACACTGACAACTTACCTCTTACAGGGACTGCAAAAATTATTTCATACCATGGGGGGACCGGGAACAGTTCCTTAACATAAATTCTGGCAAACCTTTCACTGACTAAAATAAGGTTTACGTCCTGTTCTAACTCTTCAATACACTGTTCCTGAACTGAAAGGGGAGCAGAAGGTGAAGCTAAAACAGAAATCTCAGTACTAACTAAAGCATAGCAGAGGAAAAAGTCTCACACTGAGTAAGGGTAAGACCTAGAGGGAGGGCAGAAGGGGAGAAAAGACAGTTTTATGACCAGACCTATTTGCTTCGGCAACCTATCTGCTTTCCTTCTCTTCCTACATCTAACAAACTTAAGAAGCATAAAGTCCTTCGAAAATCTCTACATTCCTCACATCTGTTTTTAAGATCACACACCACACCCTTGCAGCTGGCACAAACAGTGAGTCTATCTACCCCAAAATTCAATATCCTGCTAATGCAGTAATGATTCCTACAAAACCAGACATTCTTTACCTTGCTTCAACAAACAGCCAAAACCATGAAATACCAATGAGCGCCTATACACAATGGTGGCAAGGAGAATTCTGACAAGAGATAAAACGTTCGAAACACACCTGGTGGAGAACTGGTGTACAAGGCAGTCATCCAGGTCGGCCATGTGATCTTTTGTTTGAATGCCAACTAACTTATTGGTGCAGAGCTATAGGCTATCATTTACAGTAGGTAAGATTCATCCCAGATAACATTCTTTTAATCTGACTGTGCACCCTTTCTTAGGTTTGCACATTGTTCCCAATAATCTTTACCTTTTATTCTAAGTGTAATTATGTGTACATATAAAACAAATGTTTTTACAAACATAGATTACTACTTCATACTGTTATTTTTTGGACTGGCTGTCTAGGCACTTAAAAAGTTTCTTAATGGCATATGCTGCCAGCAAAAGCCTACTACCATAGGTAATGTGTTAAAACTCTACTTGACAATAGAGCTTTGTCACTAAGGAACATGCAAAACCCTGAAAATTCTTTATTGAAATATTCTACTGATTCACTCCCTATGTACACAATAGAAAACAATGATACTTATATTTTATTCACTTACAAAAATGTCTAATTTCTTTCAGTCTGTTATGTTTCATAATAATTACTTTCTTTGTTTTCAAAATGCCTCCTCAGTGATTGAATAACTGTACATTTTCTTTACCAAGCCACAAAATGAAGTCAGGCAAGTAATCAATTTCGACTCCTTCACATTCTTCTTTACTTGACAAACATTTCATAATTGCACCAAATATAATAAATTTTTCTCTGAGAAATTATGATGTTCACATCTAAAGTAAATTTAATCTCAATTAACAAAACCAATTATATTTTTATTCTTTACAAACTCACAAATGGCAATCATTCTCTTTTCACTGCCATACTAGTAATAAGGTACTGAACCATAAAAACAACAGTGCAATCTTCACTCTTTGGTTTAACATACAAGTAACTACTTTCTATCACTTTTTTATCACAAATTAAAAACTTACCATATTTCTCATATGCTAAATGAATAAGGATACTGACTCATCAGTCAATTAAGAGACAATATTCACTCTTGCTTAGCCTCCTGGGAATACCCACGTCTCCATTCAGGATTATCTCTCCAGATACAGTAAGTCAGGGCTGTTGCCAGCGTTAACCAAGCAACATACGGAATAATCAGCAATCCAGCTACATCATCAACATTCCAAAAAGCAAAGCCAGTTGCGACAACTGCTGCATCAAGAAGCAGAATCTCTACCAAAGCCTAAAATTAAAAGAAATCATTAAAATCAAAATTACCAAGTATGCCTTGTGCAACACACTAGATATTAGCAAAGTTTATTTGCTAGCGATGTTCCTATTGTCTCTTGCTAGCAGTGTTCCTACTGTCTCTAACATCACTACTTGCTGCCGTATACTTTTCATATACTCATATACTTATTGATTTAATCATTTTTAACTGGTTGTTATCTAAAGATTTAAATGGCTATATTGAAAAGGTACAAAACACCCATAACAACAAACTTAAGAAACTAGGTGTCTTCAAACCGAATTTTTCTGGTAAAGGGAACAAGGTGGTTTTCAACTTCTCTGACTATAACTTAACTAAGAAAGAAGAATTTCTTTTATCTTTTGGGCTGGATTTCTGTTTACCCAACTACAAACCCTCTTACTATGAGTACTATTTGCCCTTTGAAGTACTTTTTACCAAACTGAAGAACTTGCCTTTAAACGCTAACCTATCAAAATTCCAAACTGAACTGTCTGCTTTCGCACATACTAATTACCACAAACAGAAAACTAGATGGGCCCCTTTCTTTAACAAAGATGATCTAAATACCCTTCAGAAATTGAGAAAAAATAATAACTTAATATTTTCCAAACCAGATAAAGGTAATGGTACAGTTATTTTGAATAAAGTTGATTATCTCCAAAAAATGCAGAATATACTCACCGATGATTCTAAATTTCAAAAAATTGGTAACAAAGACTTTAAACTTATTTTTAAGAAAGAGGACAAAATTAACCGTTTTCTGAGATCTTTAAAAAAAAAAAAAAAAAAAAAAAATAAACAGGTTATTACTCAAACTACTTATGATGAGCTTTTCGTCACTGGATCATCTTATGGTATCATGTATGGCCTCCCCAAGATACATAAAGAGAATATACCTATGAGGCCAATCCTTTCTTCATATACTACACCCAACTACAAAATTGCAAAATACATAGTCCCTCTCTTGGAAAACTCTTTCAAAAATGAATTTACTGTTAACAGTTCCTTAGAATTTAAAAATAATATTTTATGTCAAGATTCCGATTTGGTCATGGCCAGTTTTGATATAGAGTCACTATTCACTAATATACCAGTGGAGGAAACAATCGATTATATTTTGGATACTATTTTTAATGATCAGGACAATGTGTACCACGGTTTTAACCGCTTAGATTTTAAAGAGCTATTGGAGTTGGCGGTGCGGGACACGGCCTTTGTGTTTAATGATGAAGTTTACATGCAAGTGGAAGGTGTAGGAATGGGTAATCCATTAAGCTGCATTTTTGCTGATATTTTTATGCACAAATTCGAGAGAGAGCTGCTGGACAGCTGTCCCTCTGTTTTTAAGCCTTTATTTTATCGCCGTTATGTTGACGACACTTTTGTCCTTTTAAAGAACGTCACCACTGTGACCAGTTTTTGCAGTATGCTAATTCGCTACATAATAACATTAAATTTACTTATGAATTAGAAAATAATAACCAATTATCCTTTTTAGACACCATCGTCATCCGTGAAGAAAGAGATTTCATACTGGTGTGTTCAAGAAAACCTTTACTGGTCTTGGGCAGAATTTTTACAGTTCGTGCTTTTATAATTTTAAATTGAATTCCCTGTCCACTCTCCTCCACAGGGCCATAACACTTACATCCGACTGGCATCTTTTTCACAAGGAAATAGGTTTTCTCTATGATTATTTTAAATCCAACTGCTATCCATCCAATTTATTTTTAAAGTATGTTAAGAGAGCATTGGATAAGTCCTTTCACCCTCCTGCTACCACACACTTGGCACATAAATTAACATATTATATAAGTTTTCCGTTCACGCATGACACCTCTTTCCTACCCAATCTAAAAAGGATTTTAACGAATTATTTTCCTGCAGTTGACGTGAAGCTCATATTTAAGAACCCAAGAACTATTGGCGGTATGTTTCGTCACAAAGAAAAACTGCCCCCTTTAATGCAGTCCGGTGTTGTTTATTTATTTACTTGCTGTCAATGCCATTGTCAGACATACGTGGGAAACACACGCCGACTGCTTAGGTCAGATGTGACGCACATATTGGCGTTAGCTTTCGCACTGGGTGCAAGTTGTCTAATCCCGAAACATCCAATATTAGAAACCACATAAAACTATGCAAAAAGTAAAATAAACTATAATGATTTTAAGATTATACTAACTAGTCAACACGAACACCACCTCCCTATTCTTGAATCGTTAGCGATCAAAAGCTTGTTCCCTCTTTGAACAATCATTCCTCGTCCACGCCCCTGTATATAGCTTAAACCACACCCCACCTTATGTTTATTGTTTTCATACAGCAACTGAACTTTGAGGAATAAGGTCTGTTAGTAAAAAAAATTTTCTATTTCTTTCTCTTTTTTTTTTTTTTTTTAACAATTTTATTTTAGGTTTACCTTTTTTACTGATGTTTTACTTCATCATATTTTATTTGTACATATATCCTAAATCTTCTTGCTGTATTTGTATATTTTACTTTGTATTTTTAGCCTTGAGGATGAGACAAGGATCTCAAATAGGCCGCCCTGAATAAAGGAAAACCATGTACCAAGCTGTCTGCTTTAGTGCCTTCTTGCTATATATATATATATATATATATATATATATATATATATATATATATATATATATATATATATATATATATATATATATATATATATATATATATATATATATATATATATATATATATATATATATATATATATATATATATATATATATATATATATATATATATATATATATATATATATATATATATATATATATATATATATATATATATATATATATATATATATATATATATATATATATATATATATATCATAAAACATCCCAATATCTTTAATGAATTCCATTTAATTACTAACATTAACATCATCATTTAAAATTTGCTCCATAGCACCTTAGATATAGTGTTGCCTTCTCTCTTCAACAAACTTGGGACAGTCCATCAAAATGTGCTCCACAGTAAAAGGGGTATCACAAAAATCACACATTAATGGACTGGCACCCTGCAATAGAACTTGCATGTCAGATAAGTATGACCTATCCGTAATCTACAGAACTTTGTCTGCACTCCATGATTGCTCGGTAGGATGAAGGCCAAGAGTCAATCAAGGGACCAATCTTCTGATAATTTCAAGTTCTTTATTGATAATGAGCTCCATCTCTTTTGCCATTTTTGTCTGATGTAAGATCAGATAGGCAATTTTATTTAAGTTGGGGAACTGAGGGATAATCAAAACCATCCAGTCTTGTTGCATGTTTGCCATGCTTATCGGCTTCTCCATTTCCTTGGGTACCAACATGAATGGGTACCCAACAAAACTAGATTGATTTGTAATGGGGAGCAAGCCAGCAGGGCCATCCCTGAATTCTCTGTACAGTCAGAAGGGAAGGACTGAACTGTTTAATGGATGATAGAACGCTTTATCTGTAAGTTTCTAAAGATATGAGAATAGCTGTCGCTTCAGCAGTAAAGACTAAGGCATTGTATGATAATTTTGCTACTTAGGATTCCTTACTTTGCACAACCGCAATACTGACTCCATTCAGGTTCTTTGAACCATCTGAGAAGATTTTATAAGTCTTTATAGCTCTTGTTATGAGCTAAAAACTAGGATTTTACAACCCCCTGATATTTACTTCCTACTTTAAGGCAGATTTTCAGTTTTTGAATCATCCATGCTGGAATGTCTAGATATTTCATTTTCATAATCCTTTGCCCTGTCAAGGAACTTCGATCTCCATTTTCATTAACACAAATTTGCAGGATTTTACTTGAGTTACGGGTATTTGAGTTACGTTCTCTAAGTATGTACTTAGTAGGATTATTAGATGAATTTTCAATCTATTTATACATCTGAGTGTAAGTTCTTCCTTTTTTAAGTCTAGCATAAGCTGATCAGTACCCATGTGTATATGCTTTCGATGGGAGAAGTTCTGAACAATCTTGTTTTTAAGGCCAACCATCATATCACTTGTATACACTTAAAACAACAGTGGTCCAAGAACACTACCCTTTGGTACTCCAGACACAATGTCTTGGTTTGCTAACATCCCATCAACAGTAACTCGCTGCTGCCTACCTGTAGGGAAATCCTGATGTAATTCTAAAACATATCCACCCACTCCAAGACTCTAAAGCTTATATATATTTATATATATCTGAATTACTTTACACTCATAACCCTTGTCAAGGTTCTCTTGCAATTGGCATTTCAAACCTAAATGAGCATTGCAGAACATAACTGCTTCCAATATGCATACTGACTATAAGCTAACAATCCTTGTAAAGAGGCTTATAAGTAAGTTTTTCTGCAACTCTGGGGTGCAGGGAGAATAGAAATTGGCCTGTAGTTACTGCAATCTGCAGATAAGCCACTCTATGGAAAAGCCACAGTATTGCTAAGCTTGTGCTCATCTGCAAATATACTACCTCAACAGAAAAATCTGCAGAATCTATGGGAGGAAACACACTAGAAACCTTTTTAAAGAACAAAGGGAAGAAACCACCAGGTTCTTCTCCACCCCAGCTATCAAGAATTTTCTTAACATCTGTAGAGCAAAATGCAAAGTTTATAAGAATAGGTTCAAGATGATAAGTGTCTGGGAGGAGGATATCCTCAGCTGATTATTATTATTATTATTATTATTATTATTATTATTATTATTATTATTCAGTAGATGAAACCTATTCATATGGAAAAAGCCCCCAGGACCCTCTGACTTGAAATTCAAGCTTCCAATGAATATAGTGTTCATTAGGAAGAATTAAGAGGGAGTAAAGTGAAATACAAAAGATGAGATCCTGCTTATAAAAAACAAAAAAATACATAAAAAAGTATTGAAATTCAAGAAGGAGGCTTTCAGAATGATAAAGAATGTGGGTTTTGGCAGTGTGTGACTGGGTATCTTGAAAACACTAGGAAGAATATTTCATTACTTAATATCAGCAAAAAGTTATGAAACTTTTCTCTATATTGGTTTGGTTTAAATTTAGAAACCCCTTCAGTTAACCATATGGCTTGAGGGTCTGGTCTTCTGATAAGTAATTAAGACACTACAGTGTAGCTTCCACTTGAATATTCAAGATAAGCAACAGTGTACTGCAATTCCATGTAATTTCTAGGCCAAAATGACCTGTAAGCTTATTATTCAGTTGAGGATCTGTATCTGCATAATGCGCTGGGATAATTTTAAAATTTTATGCAGATAGTTTGCCTAATTAGACACAGATAAAAACAAGTTATAAAATTTCTTATATCTGTGAAATTCACAAGAAACGTCCATTAAATTCAGTTACTGTAATTTTTAAATATCGTCTCTAAAAAATAAATTTAATTTTTACAGTATACATAGGAAGATATGGTGAGAAACAGACGGATAGGGGAGCTTGTGCTAAGAATATACCGTATCTTGGAGGCATTATATGGGTGTGACTTCTGGTATCGGAGGTGAGATATAAAATATTTTTAATAACAATTTGCACTTTTCCTAGATCTACAAACCAGAGCTTTTATATACAAGTATCTTTCAGCACAAGTTAGACTCAGTTGAAAACTTGGTAGGAAGACAATTTACCCAGCAATTAAAAGGTAGAGGTGGGGGAGTGAGTGGGGAGAATCCCTCACTCACTGACCATCACCTTCAATTTTCCTACAGCTGCAGAGAGAGAGAGAGAGAGAGAGAGAGAGAGAGAGAGAGAGAGAGAGAGAGAGAGAGAGAGAGAGAGAGAGAGAGAGAGAGGTATTCAATACCACACTGAGAAACTCACTCACATACCTATTAAGCTACACACACACACACACACACACACATCTCCCCTATCATTCCACTACGTATAATAATGAAAATACATTAAAAATTGTGAAAAACCAATAAAAATGATAACGAGAGAGAGAGAGAGAGAGAGAGAGAGAGAGAGAGAGAGAGAGAGAGAGAGAGAGAGAGAGAGAGAGAGAGAGAGAGAGAGCATCTGACACCTTAGATACTAAAGGTGCAATATATAAGCAAAAAAATTGCACAAAAATGCAAAAATCCTGCACTCACTGAGAGCTGTTGCTGTGACTAATGTGTGGACTCTTTGCTCCACATGAAGGAGGTAGTGCATCACAGTGTACTGAGACAAATGTACAGTAATAGCTTGTGCATCGAGTTCCAAGAAAATAATGAATACTGAAGCAATTCTTTCTATCAAAATGCATCGAATACTGAATTGGACGAGTTTCAAAGCCATTCAGCACCGAGGTATCCGAGTCTTAAAATTAATGACAATTACCTGTACAACATACAGGTTAGGATAGCCTATTAGTACTTTATACGCTATTTGAGTTGATTCAAGGGCACTACATGTTTCCAGGGTACTGTATCATATTGGTTATATGCCCGATTTCATCACTTAGTGGATTTTTCTTTTTACTTGAAGGGGCAGACCCATGAGCTGTTCGTTAAGTTGCATTAGTTTTTCAATCAACTCCATAGAAGGGTGGACTTTAGCCAACAGCTTCAACTATTGCTACCTAGTATAAATAAGTTCCTAATATATAAACCATCAGTAATCATCAGCAAGTCTTTCTGTCCTTTCCAATGGACTAAGTATTTTTGTCCTTTCCAATGGGCTAAGCAGTTCCAATCCTCTCATATCACTTCTATCATCGAAGTTTCTAGCTCAGATGTGGTTACCTATGCTAAAATGGAACAGCACTGAAAGTTTCTTTTGCAATCATCCTTCTGTCCCTTACAGCAGGAGGCATGCTGTGCCAGAAAAGTAAAAATGTTTTCACATGATTATTCCTCTTTGAAAATAACTACTGTACTCATTTTCCATGGGATATTTTACATCTATTTAGATAATTTTTTCCTCAGCCATTATCAAACACAGACACTCAATGCTCTTTAAAGAATTGTAGGTCAGGGGAGACCAAAGAGAGTGGTTCATTGCATAGTGATATGCATGTGAATAAATCCATCAAAGGGTTGTAACTCCAATTAATAGCTTTAGATCTATGGTACAGTGCTATTCTGTCAAGAAAATTATTCTTCAGAAAATTATCTGGAGTCCTTGTATGATGACTCCTTCTGTGGTCCTCTCCAACTAACCTAAACAACAATTTTGATATTCAAGTCTAATCTATTCAGTAATGCACAAAGACCTAATTGTAGGCAAGCTCTTACCAAAGTTAAGTTCTTCATTTCAAAGAAAATTGGAGTCCAAATCCAGTTCAGAGTGATCTGAAGAAGGAATAACATCAAGGGTGCTGGCAGAGTTAACACAGACAGCACATTAGGAGATTCAAGTTCAAGCCAAACACGGTATGATGCGTAGCCCATTGAACAGTAAAGGTATGTCCATGCAGGTCCAAAAGCCCAGTTAGGAGGGCGCCACTTTGGTTTCTTTATGTTCTGAAAAAAAAAATATTTCTGAGATTAAAGTCTATAACAATAGCTATTTCTAAAAACTATCCAGTGTGTAAATCAATTAAAGGGCAATTATATCATGACTTACAAAATATAAATACTTAATTTAGTATTCATTTTTAAAATTCCTACCTCTCCATTATATAGCTTTTACTCTGTGCTAGCAGGAGTTTGACAGATTACAAAGAAAATGAGAACACATGGTTTTCAGTGAATACATGTACCTGTTTTCTATCCATCTACTTGCCCATCCCCCAACAAGGGACCAATAGGCACAAACATTCGTAGATGGTCAGTCTACTTCTGTCCACTTTGAATGTTGGGATGGCAAAATGTATAATGGAGAGGTACATATTTAAAAAATAAATACTAAATTAACTATTTATATTTTTCAAAAGAACCTTGACTCTCCATTGTATAGCTGATTTCCACATTTGAAAAAGGAGGTGGGCAAAGTGGAAATCAGCCAACCCTTTAAAAACTACTTAGTAGCAAAATATGTATAAAACAAGTGTTTGTTTACCCAGTGAATTCAATCCACAGTAGGTAGGATTACTGTGCCAAACCCCTGCAAAGCAAGCAATGGATAACTGACAGGCACCTACATACAAGAAGGTACACTTCCTATACTGTATTTTACAGATTTATGAATAATAAAACCAGTGCCTCCCTGAACTCTTTCTCCTGGTTGTGGAGATCTGTAGAAATTATAATTTAAACCAGGGTTATAAAATTTGTCACAAATTTTTTTTATTCCTGGAGACAAATTATCTTTGCCTCTGAATCCTTGATCAGTGCTTTGATTTGTTCAGCAATTGAAATAATACCCCAACATTTCCACTGTAAGATAGACATTATTTATGTTTAAGTTTTTAGAGTCCTTTTCCTTGTTAGATTCGTTTCTTAGGGATGTTGAATGTGTGTGTGTGAATGGTCTATGGATCTGTGGCTTTTGTTAGTACTTTTATTATTTTCTCTTTTGCAAATAATTTTAGGATGAGGATGGACCTCTGCTACTGTGCTTTTATTATTCAAAACGCTGGACTCCTCTGGTCTCACTGAAGTGCCAGTACAACTCCTGTTAAGTTCAGGATTGCAATTATTTTTATTTTGGGTGTGGGGAGGAGGAGGAGGGGAGGATGATGTTCTTCCTCTCTTCCATACTCTACTTTTATCAAACTCCTTTTCTTGGAGCAGAGAATCTATCTGTGATGCTTCATATACTGTGGGAGATGGTGAAGATAAGGGTAGATTTTCTTCATCAGCTGGTGATTTATCTACCTTATGAGGTGACTTATCTCCTTTTGAGGAGTTTGCTCTTGCCATGCCAGGCTGAGCACCTGACCCAGAAGGCTGGGCCTCTACCACAGGGGATGGAGCAAGTTTAAATTTTTCACATTTTTATCACTGGATTTGGGATCTCAGTGACAATTAACAAACTTTGTAGCAAGAGAGCATAAACCATATTCAGGGACTGAGCAACAAATACCACTAACTCTTGAGTTTTTACACACTCTTAATCAGTGGCCAAAATTGAAGCAGTTAAAACACTGCATAGGTTTTGGGTGGAAAGGTCTTACTCTTGCTCATTAATTTTCAATTGTAACATGGGATGGTACATTTGTATCCTCGAATGACACAATGATCACATTGGCACTAGATATCTTTTTTACCTTCCATGCTGACTGTCAGCTCAGTTCTAGGATTTCATCCTCTATGAATTCATACAGGCCTTTGTCAAAGATCACCCCTCTCCCATAGACAAAGTTCATGTGAGGTCTTATCTCTTTCAGCATTTCCTTATCAGTAACCTGCATCAAACTCAACATTTATGCCTGGGTCTTTGATTTTACATGAATAAGAATTTTCCCTTTACCAAATCGTGATATTTCATCACTCTTTATGCTTCCTACCTTCTTCTGGAGGGATCTACAGAATTTATGTTATATTTCTCCTCCTTTGCTGTTGCTACTGGCCACATAGGAGGTTTGGGAGTCCTAGCTGGAATGTTTTGTTGGTTCTGATGTCTAGCTACAGCCCATTCAGAAGGTGTATACAGTAGACATTCATATTTCTAGGAGTTTTGTCACTCAAGCTTCCTCTCATGACACTGACATATTTCTAGTGTTGCAATACTGCAGCTAGCTTTGAAAGCATCTTTGTGCTTTTTAAAAGTAGCCTAAGCTTCCCACTTAACTTCTATTTCATGATAGTTCATTTTAATTTCCGTTAAGGGGCCAAAAGTACTCGGTAGCAGAGATGGTTTCAAAGTCACAATCAACTGGTAAATCCTCAATATGCAATACAGGCAGTCCCCGAGTTACGACAGGCTTGGATTATGACGTTCCGAGCTTATGATGCTCTTCAAATATATCCATCAAAAATTATTTCCCAGGTTACAATGCATGTTCCGGGTTTACGATGCCAACAACGCCGATCCGATGGAAGAAATATGGCTCAAAAAGGGCAGAATGTTCAAAATTTGGAGGTTTTTGATTATAAACTCAACAAAAATGCAGTTTACATTGTTTACAAGACACTCAATTGATGAAAAGTAAGGTTTTCTTACGATTTTCGATGATATTTTGGGTTATGATGATTTTCGGCTTACGACGCAGCATCGGAATGGAACCCATCGTAAACCACATACTGACTGTACGCTAAAATCTTAACATTCATTGATTTGATATTACTGTATTGTGTCGATTCATTCTAGGAGAAGTCATTTGTATAATCCTTTAAAGAACCAAGTGGAGTGTGGGCTGTGGCTATCAGGTAGAGGGTCAACTGGTGGACCAGGAGGAACAGGGGGTATAAAAGTATGTGAAGGTTAGTTAATAACTCAGAATTTGTTTTCCTTTAGTTATAGCCATACTCAGAATTTGATGATTGTGTGTGCATGGAAAAAGATACTATGGACTTCCAATGCCTTGGGAAGAAAGGGAAGCCTCTCAAAAGGACAGAAATGCCCAGACTAAGGTCATTTACACATGCAGGGCCTTGGAACCAAGCTAAAAACTTTGACAACCCGGCATATTTTGTCCTCTTGATTTTTGTCCCATTCAGAATGGGGCTAATGTGGTCAGCCTGTATGTGCACTGGCAGAGGAGTAAAAAGTCAACAATCTGTCACATCCCCTACACTGCATATCCACCAGCCATAGACCTTTGGACTCTCGCAATGATTATGGACCTTGCAGTAATATCCTACCACTCAGCTGGTTTCAAAAACAATGCCAAGGAAACACCAAATTACTAGAACCTATCTGAAAGGCCAGAGAGAAAACTTGGAAGTGTACATTAAGGTAGGCAATAAAGAAGGACAGGGTTATGTGGGTCCATTAAAATAGTAGGGGAGGGAAATCACCTATCTTATTACCTACCCTAAATCAGGGGGGTCCCATTAAAGGCACAGCCATTTTCACAATCAATGCCATTCCAAGGTCGCCAAAGAAAGAAGAGGGAAGCAGGAAAATTATAGAAGGGGAAGTAAAAGGGATACACTTCTAGTGTTTAGTTAAACCCATAGCAGAGACAGTAGGCACCATAGTGCATTCAATCCTGGCAGCGGGCCCTCAAGCACCCCAACCTCAACAAGGAGTCAGGATCACGGGGTTTTCATTAACATAGTTAAATTTAGTTAAGGTGTGAAGGACTGTTTTAACCTAACATTCCTTCCAAGTTAGGAAGCAATAGCCTTGACCTGCAGTTCTTTTTTATGCTTAACTTCAAGGATTAGTTTTAAACCAAGTGCCCCATTCTTTTATTAATAAATTAGAAACACCTAAAAAGAGCTTCCTTTTATAAAAATTCCTCCAGTTATATCTAATATTTTCTTTCGTGTTGTAGGTGAATGGAAGAAGTGTTTAGGTGGCTCTACTTTTAGCATGTATTACTTGGCTGGATAGTAATATCACACCCTCAGTTAAGAGACTTTCTCATAGCTCAGAAGTCTGAAAGGAATTTTGCATTGAGCAGAGAAGTCCTTGATATTAAGTGCCACTTTATCAGAAATGTTATTCAAGATTCCCAGGAGGAAATTAGGACAGTTTCGGACACAGTTGGATGTTACCTTTCTCAGCTCCCCACGGAGAGATTAAAAAGTCTGCAACTCCACCTGTGCAGAAATTGGTTCTTTTACAGAAAAATTTAGATCCTGGAAACAAGGCAATAAAAAACCCATAGCCAAAAAGAACGGAGTCGTTCTATGAAGGTATTGCTTAAGGGCCTTCACAGGACAGAGAGCCCTCTCCTCCTCATCTGGACCCAGTATCTCAGCCAAGCTCTTAATCGTAAAAGAATGGGGCCAGGGTTTCAACAGTGTCTCGTTCTTTGCCAAGAATCCCAGGGGAAAAAGAACACACTGCATTCCCTTGGGAAAAGCTGACTCTTTTATCCAAGGCATAAATTTGACTGGTCCCTTTTGCTGTTGCCAAAGCGACCAGGAAAAGTCTTTCTAGTACGGTCTCTAGAGATATTGACTGTATGGGTTCGAAGTGGGGACCGGATAACCATCTGAGAACTATGTTTAAGTTCCAAGAGACTAAGGGAGCTTCCTTTCATTTGACAGTATCAAAGGGCTTGATGAGGTCCAACAAATTTTGGTTGGAGGACAAATCCGTACCCCTGTTCCAAAAGACAGAGCTTAACATGTCCCTGTGTTCCTTTATAGTGGAAGTGGAGAGACCTCTAGTTGTTCTTAAATATAGCAGAAAATCTGCTATTTCTGCTACAGAGGTCTGAGTAGAGGAGACACTGTGCCTTCTACACCATGTCCTAAGGATTGTCTACTTTGTCTGATAGACTTTTTCTGAAGATTGCCTTCTGCACTTGGCAATAGAGTCTGAAGCCACTTTTGAAAAGCCCTCCTTTCTAAACAATCTCCTGACAGTTTGTAGCCTGTCAGGGCCAGAGAATATCGGTTTTGATAAAACCGCCTGAAGTGCAGTTGTCTGAGTATCTGCTGCTTTTGAGGTAGCAGTCTTTTGAGTAGGTCTGGGAACCATTCTTTTGCTGGCCAAAATGGAGCTGCCAAAATCATTGATACATTTTGGTGGGATCAAAATTTGTCTAACACCTGTCTCACATACCATACTGAATGGATGAAAGGCATAAAGTTCTTTGTTCGACCAGTCCTGTAACCTGGTATCCATCGCCCATGCTAGAAGATCTGGGACTGGCGAACAGAACAACAGGAGACGATGGTTTCTGAAAGTAGCGAAAAGGTCTAACATCGGTTTCCCCTACAGTTTCTAGAGGTCTAGGCATACCAGTGGATCTAGTGTCCACTCCATGGGGAGAACTTGTCTCTGTCTGCTTAATTCGTCCACTAGGACATTGAGTCTTCCTTGAATAAAATGAGTCACTACTTATGTGCTGTCCTGGTCCATATGTGGTTTTTGAGAAACTGCTCTCTGTCTTGGTAGGTTTTTTAAGAAAATAGCCTGCTACCAGCATTACAGTATGGATACTGCAAATGCCTTGATATTTGTGGTGGACTTTTGTCAATATCTACTGTCTTGCAAAGCCCAAAGACTATGCTGATAGACAGTATACTGTAATAGATTTAGAAATGTAATTTCAGGTGTTCCTCCAGGTAGTGTTCTTGGACCTTTGCTATTTATATCTATATTAATGACATGTGGCAAGGTCTGGAGAACAAACTGATTGTATATGACAATGATGCTACTCTTCTAGCTGTTGTTCCTTCTCTGCACCTGAAAGCCTGTGGTCAGAGAATCATTGAATAGAGATCTGGCATATATTCATACATGGAGCAGGCTTTGGGGCATGGAGCTTAGCCCTTATAAAATTTAAAGTACAATAGTTTATCCATAACAAATTTGTCTTTACATCCAGATTTGCATTTCAATGGTACTGTTTTATATGTCGGTGACTCTTTCAAGATTTTAGCGGTTACTTTTGATACAAAATAGCAAACTTTAAAGTACTTGCATTTTTCCTAACATACAAACCTGAAGTTCTTTACATTAGGTTTAGCTTGTGAAAGCGAACTGGAACAGCCGTTTAACTATCAGATGGGTCATTATCTATTGACAAGTGGGGGGAGGCCCTGCCCACCTTTCGTTGTGCACTCCACTTTGCCTCCCAGTCCAGGTGGCATAGTGAGGGGTGGCTTAAGTGAGCCATTATTGTAAAGAACTTTATATTAATGCCAGGAAAAATACAAATTGTTTGAAAAATTTGCTATTAGTTCCTACACAAATACTAACCTTTGTTCTTTGCAGAGGAGACTTAACCATTGGTGAGAAGAATCTGAAACAACTGGTTGGTTATACCCACCAGGGAGATACTTTCCTGGTTGGGGGGGCAGAGGAAGGTATCCCGCACCTCTAGCTTGTTGAACATATGGGATGCTATGTTGCAACAGCTAGACTTCTGGATGTAAAGTAATAAATTTGCTTTTAATACCTGGTGAAGGCTTAATGAACCAGAATGTGCCAGAGACAATAGAATATGCTATTAAAACCAATGAGTTGTTTCATTGCCTGTCCCTCTCTCCCCTTGTCCAGAAAGAGGGGGACTTGCATCCAACCAATCTACAATAAAAGATGATTGAAAGGGTATCCTATCGAGTAATCTCCTGCAAACCCCATTTCTCCACCACATACTGGCTTTGCAACCTGACTCTCTGCCCTAAATGACAGACAGAAGAAGAGAAGTGCCCACACAAATGCTCCTGCTCCTCACAACACCTTTTTATTTTTTTTCACCATCCATAAAAAAACAAACCAAAATAAATACCACCAAAGAAATACTCAAGCTAAATATAGAGCACAAGGGAGAGTGAAATAAGAACATTTGCACTATGTGACAGCATGTGAGTGCGGGGTCTTCTTCCACTAATCCCCCATTACCATCCTTACCATCTTTGTAACAGGTTCAACAATCTTCTCAAGCTTGCGCTGAAAGATACTCCCACATAAAAAGAGATGAACTATATCTCTGCAGGAATAAATCACAAAGAGTAAAGCATTTAGCTGCAAGACACCCAGGAATCCTTGGAAAACTAACATTTTTCTTTGACATAGAATGGAGTGTCAGACTCATTAATTCAAAATTGAGTTCATTAAAATGAATTTGTTAGGTTAACTGCAAGTACAGAAATATGAAAAAAATAAATTTTGTTTCATTTTCATATTACATATTTATATCTTTACCTGAAAAAAAAAAGTACTCAGAAACTCAAACATTAAGGAATGTCTGCAAGCATGTTATACTCTGTACTACCCAAACAAATCAAAATGGACAAAAAAAAAAAAAAGACTAAACACTAGTTTTAACACTATCATAATAATGAGTGCATAACTGCAGAATAAAAAATAAATTAACATACCTCATACCAAGTAGGAATATTCTTGGAAGTTATAAAACCTCCCATAATCCCACCAATGTTCGGAAAGACTACAGCAAACAGGAGGGGCAATGGAAACCATGCCATCTTCAATCGAAAGTTTCTCTGGAAAAATAAAAAGTTCTTCAGAATGCTCATGACTTCATGAAGAGTGACGACTGTAATGGCTCAAAAAAAAAAAAAACATAATTAAGTTAAAAGTTTCATATTTCTTCTTAAGAGTGAATCTGCATTGAAAGATACAGTATATCCTTAACTTATATGGACACTGCAAATGCATTACCTCTACTCCGTTCTCTCTGGAAATGTAACATTTTTTAAGAACATTCTACTACCTTATAAAGCACAAGCCTATGGTACAAAATTTTCAAAATGTAAAGATTAAGAAAAATTTGTTAGACAAATACTGTACACACTTTTAATCACCACAACTGAAAATACAATAATACCTTAGTTAATGGACTCCTTGCTTAACAGAAAATCAGTTAAAGGATGTTTTATCCAATAGAAAATCTAGTTATACAACAACTCGCTAAAGCATGTACAGGATTAACATATGTGTGAGACTGTGCTTTTCTGCTGAACTGTGGGTGTGTGTGTTTTTTTTTTTTTTTACATTTGATTGCTATGTACAGTATGTCTTTGTACTGGAAAGGAGTCATCAAGGCTACTAAGAAGGCTAGAGATGCCAGCGAAGAGGATAGTATTGTTGTGGAGGATATTATCTCTGGGTAAGTCCATGGGCTTGGAGGTCAGTGATGATGATGTGGAAGACTTTGTGGAAGAGCACAAAGCAAAGCTCACCATAGCAGGAATGCAGGACATTCAGATGACAGTTAAGGAATAGTCTTCAGAGGAGGAGGAGGAGGAAGAGGAGGAGGAAGAGGAGGAGGAGGAAGAGGAGGAGGAGGAAGAGGAGGAGGAGGAGGAGGAGGAAGAGGAGGAGGAGGAAGAGGAGGAGGAGGAGGATGTCCCTACTTCATTAATAAAAGAAATTTGTAAAAAACAGTAGGGATTACAAAGTTTCCTTGAAAAACATCACCCAGACAAAGCTGTAATAAACTGTGTTTATACAGCTGTGGAATGAAAATGCTATGTCTTACTTTAGGAACATTTTACAATGCATGCAAAAACAAACATCTTTGGACAGGTTTTTAGTCAGTGAGAAACAGTCAGTCCAAAGAGGAAAAAGTAAAAAGAAACAGAAAAGAGAAACAACACCAGAAGCACAGATGCCTACTGTTTTTATGGAAGGGAATCTTTACCAAACAATAATATTTTCTTCCTCTTCACCTTCCTCACCACCTTCTACATAGGACATCAAGTCTCCCAATTACAAGTGAGAACAATGTTGTATTTATTTCATCTAACTACTTTGTTTGTGTTTTCTTCGTATGATTTCTGCATTCTAGGCTTACTGAATTTGAGTTAAAATGCTTTTTCTGAGCTTCGGACCTGTGTCAGCCGGTGAAATGTCCCTTGAGCACACATTTCTAGGTATAACTCCTATTATGAGGTTCCTGTCATCTAGCCACCAAGCTAGATCTCTCCTGACTTCCTCTGACAGAGGAATACGAAAGAAAGGAAGATGCCTTACCAGAGACCAAAACTCCTTCATCCTCGACTGAAGGGAGCGTAGGTGAAGCTGCCCATGAGGGACAAGCTTTTCCAAAGATGACAGGTGACCGAAAATGCCCTGCCACTGCCGAGCAGGTTGTTCCTGTAGTGACTGTGCTGCCTCTCTGAACCTGCTGATACGTGAATCCTAAGGGAACACCCTCACTGCTGCCTTGTCTATCAGCATTCCCAGATACTGTACCCTCTGCTTGGGCGTGAGATATAACTTCTCCAGACATACAGACATACTGTACATGATATTGGAGTGAAAATGTTCGACAGTCATAATAGGAATTCTATGCATTTATTTACAGAAAATATAATGACATAATAATACAGCAAATACTGTCGAAACTGCAAGCTTCTCATATTGCTAATTGGCAACTGTCAACGGCTGATCATCATCACCGTCTCTTGGCAAACTGAGTCAAAAACGGATGCAACATAATAAGACATATTCTTAATTTTCTCTTCACATATAACACGCATCTAAAATCCGAAAGCACCAGAGTATTCAGGGTGAATTTATTTTATGAAAACACAAGTTTTATTCTATCCTGATCACGTGAACGATGCAAAATCCAATGAAAAGTAAAAACAGGTATACAGAATAAAATACTTCTCTCTCTTCACTTTTACTCATTGTAATTCCTTTGTGTTTCATCTTATTGATTTCAGGAAATCATGATTTAGTTGTACAATTAATACCGAATCCTATGGTGCGACCAAAACTTTCCGGTATTTATTGATAATTAAGAGCCAGCTGATAGAACAATGGCACCTACATAAATGAATAAAGCTTATCTTCCTGATTAATTTTTGATACCCATAAAGTATGCTCGCTAATTAATAATACACTTAATAACGATTTGAATAAAAAAACTAAAATAAAGTGAAACCTAGCAAAAGTCCGTAGATCTTTCACATGACCTGAAAACGCTCCTGTAAGTTAGGTATGTTTGTCAATCCAAAACCGTTGCTGATAAATAACTACTCCCACTTTTTCCCCTCATCGAATGATATTAAGTGTTATGATGTCACAGTAGTTTCCCCTCCCATTTTCTAATCACATGATTTTTTCTTGGAAAACAATTGGGTGATTTTTGAAATTCACGTTTTTTTTTATTTACTGTATAACCTGACTACTCATAGCCAATCATATTCGATTTGGAAATCACTCTGAATGCCTTCGATGGTTGTAAAAATATGTAAGCCCAACTAACTTTAGATTCATTATGGCTGCTGCTGAAGTTAGTTGTGCTGGTTGTGATACTGACTATTTCTCATTTATAAAATGCTTTCACTCTGATAACTTGGAATTTTTAAAATACTTGCAGTCCCACGGTGTTTTACCCATTGCAGTGACGTACCCAAACTGCAATTTACCTGGTGCTTATAGTGAAATAAAGCATAAATTCAGTAGTGGACGGCACACACACATTTTGAAAACTAAGCATACATGCCGGTGTACTTAAAGTGTGAGCCTATTCAAAGGCACATTTCTTAATAACATTCACTTTCCACCTTGGGAAATTGCCTTATTTGTTAATCAATGGCTTCAAAAATCCTGGAATCATGCTATTATTCAGTGCTTAAAGTGGGCACATCGTACTAGTGCTGACAGGCACAGCTTCTGTTCAGAGGTTACGCAAAAGTGGCTTAACAGTCAAGAACCCATTGGCGACCAAGGCTGCGTCGTTGAAATCGACGAGACATTATTTGTTCGGAGGAAATATCAACGTGGTCGACAATTAGGCTAAGTCAAGTATGGTTATTTGGTGGCACTGAAAATGTCCAAGAAAAAGTTTGTCATTCCTCTTAATCAAGAAGGACAAGACGGAAGTGCCGAAACCCTCATTCCTATCATTAAACGATACATTCTTCCTGGATCGGTTGTGAACTGTGATGGTTGGGCAGCATACCAGACTCTCGCTAACGAGGGCTTTTCGCACAAAGTCGTTAACCATAGTGAAGAATTTGTTGATCACACAGACAGCAGTGTGCACACACAAAACAATGAAAGGCTCTGGAGAGATATAAAGGAATGGGCCAGGAGACCAGGAAACAGATCCCAATATCTAGAACAGTATATATCTAGGTATTTGTTCCTTGACCATTATAGCCAAAACCAGTGTCACCATAATTTTTTCATCAAAGTTGGTAAGTTGTTTAGACTGCACGGTGATCACCAACGTCCTCAAGTAGAAAGTGATGCCTCATCAACTTCTGATACTGATTCGTAAGGTAAGCCACGGTCAATGTTTTCAGTAAAACTTTACAATACTTGTGCAGTGTATATTAACCGACTTTTGGGGGGTCCAGGGGGGTGAAGCCCCCAGTCAGGTAACACAGCCTACTAGGTTAGGTTAGGTTAGTATGATAGCATTTATTTTTGGTTTCCTTTAATGGGGCTCCAGGGGGCAAAGCCCCTGGCCAGGTAACACGGCGTACTAGGTAAAGTTAGGGGGGTTAGGTTTGTTTGTATGGTTTTCTATTCCTGGAAATGTGTTTTCCTAACTAATTTTGACGTGTTTTCCTCAAATTTCACCCTCACTTCTGTCGGCAATTTATGTATTCTAGGTATCCCCCTAGAAGGGAGGATATATCTTTAAAATCGTGCATTTCCGACGGAAATGATGGTGGAATTCGTGCAAAACACATCAAAATTAACTGGGATAACACATTTCCTGTCCCTTTGGGGGTGGTTCCTCTTCATCACTATCTACCAACTTTCCTACCTTGTGCAAAACGTGGGATAAATGAATAAATATAAACATATTGCTAGTTTTCTGAGCTACAGACGTAAAAACATTTTTTGCCTATTACTTAGAAGATTCGACTGTAAGGTCATGGCCTAAGAAACACTACGAGAAAAACTGCAAAGGATTACCCCTCGGTGAAATGTAAATTAACTCCTCTATAGTTGCTAAGACCTTGTTTATTGATATTATGATAGTAGTATGTGTGGTAGTAGTAGGCAGAGTTTACCTGTGGAACGGCTCCCGTGCACGTTCTCTTCCTCCTTTGGTAGCGTAAAAGTTTATGGTCTCCCTAATATCATAAATCTTTTATAAATTCCTTCCTATTTTCAATTTCTTCTGTCGACAGATCTGCAATTAGATGGCTGTTAGCCATCAATTCCTCTTTATTTTCCTAGTATGGCTGCCGCACAAATCTATATTTATTTCTAAAATGTCACTATATGCTAGGCAGTAGTGTAAGAAATTTTCTACGTTTTCAGTTGTTTCTTCACAACACAAACATTTTGTACCTTCTCCTTTTAACCTACCCTACCGTTTAATTCTAGTGTGCCAAATTTAGCTCTATTGATTAGCATTGTTTTTTTTTCAGTGTTATCATATCAGGTTTCTTTTCCTATGTTTTCTTTATATTGAAATCGCCGCCGCGGAGCTACTACTTAGCTCTACCTTTCTCTTAATTGCTTACCTTTAATTTGTACAGTTTTACTTAAATTTGTGTTTAACTTTTCAGAAATTCTTTTATTTGTAGAATCTAAGGGGTTTTATTTTCATCATGATAATAAAACGACGTAGAAGGGTGTGTGTGTGTACTAGTAGCAGTAGCAGTGGTATTATTCTCTGAAACGACTCCCTTACTAGTATCCTTTGCCACTGGTTGTGCATGTTTAATATATTTTCTCCATGGCATGCTTACCATAATTTACTTTCATGGTATGTTTATCATAAATTACTTCCTATTTTCAGTTTCGTGCCTAGACAGATCTATGAAAACTAAGATTCTACTTATCAGTTCCTCTTTTTTTTTTCCCGGTATGGCTGTTGGAGGAATCTAAACTATTCTTTATGACATTGTAATTTCTTCTTTCTGTCTTTAGCCTAAATCGTCAGCTGAAAACCGTTATGACCGTAGTCAACATACCAAAAATTAAAGAGGGCTCCAGAAATTAGTCTGCAGAGAGAGGCACATGAAAAGGTAATTAATAAATATATATGACGAATAGAAAAGAAAACCAATAGGGTACTCCTGAATTCTGGAGAGGTAAGTAAAAAGCAAAATACCTACTTGCTCCTCGCTTAAAGAGTTGGAAATCAGAAGACTCCACGACTGTACTGGGTAAAATGTTTCACATTTTAGTGTAGACAAAACAAAACTCCTAGCAAAGTGAGTAGTATCAAACCTCATTATAGAAAACGACACACCATTCGCAGCAATCGGCTGCCTGATGTTGCGAGCAAATACAGTTAGGTCTAGCAAAGAAGAGTGCTGAGGATGTTTGTTGTTGTTGCATGAATATAATTAGCAAACACAATGCAACAAACATAATGCATCAAACATAATGAACGAACATAACGCAACAAATATAATGAACTCACCGTACGTCTGTGCCAATATTAACAGCTGGCAAAATAAACTTGACAAACATTACTCTATCTAAAAGTTTGAGATGAGAGTCAGGACCCGAAGACCGCACTAGAGAACAGTACTCCAAACTAGGACTAAGGAAAGAGCTAAAACACTTAGATACAACAGCTTCATCACGAAACATTCTAAAACATATTGGCAAGATACCAACTTTTTAATAATTATCAAAAGTTACATCTAAAATCTTAAGTCACTGCCATTTAAAACCGTGCCATTTATATATGAATTAGGATGCAAGGGCAAAAGTGCTCTGGATAGACTAAATATCATACTTCGAGTTCTAAAGGGTTAGTTTCATGCCCCAAAGCCTACTCACTAATGAATACGTGCCAGATCTCTATTCAAGGATTCTGCAACCACAGACCTCAGGCGAGGAAAAGGAACAATAACTAGAGGAGTAGCGTATGTAATAAATTTATTTTTCAGACCTTGCCACACGTCACTAGCTAAGATTATAAATAGCACAGGTCCAAGAACACCACAACTGAGAGTACCGACGCTGCTGAGCTGGCCATCAACACAGATCCTTTGGGTTCTGCCTGTTAAAAGGTCATTTGAAATACTAATAAAAGATCCACCAATTCCCGATAATCTTAGCTTGCATATAACTGTATTATGATTCACACAGTCAAAAGCTGCACTAAAATCTTAAGTGACCATGTGTGCCTCTGCGCCCTCATCCAGAGCGCTCTGCAAGACAGTCGATATTGACAAGAGTGAATCACAAGAACCAAGGACTTTACGAAACTCAAACTGTATTGCTGGCAATCGGTTATTGTCTTTAAAAAATTCTACAATGACGTTTAGAGCACCGCAAAAACTTTACACAAAACAGGGGTAATCGAAGTCAGCCTATACTCCAAGGGGCACGAGGACAGACTTAGTCTTATAAGTAATGCGGCAATGTTGCACTTCCTCCAAACAGAAGGAAAACTTCCAAAGTCCACCTAACTTTCGTAAATAGTAGTGATCTCAGGAGCAATGAAATCATCAGTACTCTTTGACAAGACTGGAAAGGTCTCATTAAGGTTTATGCTGCTATACGTGTCAAGCCCCATAAGCAAAGTTTTGACTTTTCTAGATCTGAAGATCATTGAACACAATTTTGTCTATGGAAAAGACTCACCACATTCTTTGCTCGCAGAGACTTGAGCCAAAAGTTTTGCCATGTGTTTAGGGCAACATGCAGCAGTTCCGTCAGCTCCTACAGCTCCAAAGAGCGAAGACTTAAAAGGTAGACCACCACTTATAGGCATCTCCATTAGAGAACAAGATCTCTTTCACGTCCTCATTAAAAACTGTCTCAGCTGTCTTACAGACAACCTGAGTTCGACTTCTAAGCATAATGTAATTAATCCACAAAAAGTCTGATTGACTGTTCCTCCATAAATGAAAAGCCTCTGTTTTTTTTTTTTTTTTGTTAAAAAGCTTACATGCAGCTGTCAGGGTTCTTTGTCAAACCAGAAGTCCTCCAAACTTGCAGACTGACCAATTAGTATGACAGGATCTTTAAGCCAACATTAATAAGCAAAGCCACAGGCAGCATGATGCATGTGTGTTGCCAAACAACAAACCTCCCGCGGCCTTCACACAGGTGGTACGAAGAGTTCTGGCGTTTATAAAACAATAAATCAAGAGATGTAGGGCATTAGATATTTGATACGGGATTAAATCCTAAACAATATTCCATATTGTTACATCTTCCTCCTATCAAATTTTGTAAATAAAATTGTAGTACTGCCTAAATGGGCCCTGCATGGTAAAACTACTCATATATATATATATATATATATATATATATATATATATAAATATATGTATATATATACATACATATATATATATATATATATATATATATATATATATATATATATATATATATATATATATATATATATATATATATATATATATATATATATATAGTTGGCTCTTCAGATAAGTAGGTTCTCGAATTGCTCGACCACCTCGGTTTTTTTGTGGTTCTGGACTACCGGCATGATTTTGAGTTAAGGTTCTTTGCGGTTCAATTTTAGGTGCTTCTTTCATACCTGCTTGAGGCTTGCCGTCTATACCTGAGTGTGTCATCTTCTGCTTTTCTTTGGACCTTGATCTTCTGTACGGTCTTGGTTCAGGTTACTGTCCTCGCTTGTGTTTCTAAGATAATCGCAGTTTCTTGTGTAGACTTTTCACCAACCAATATTCTGTACTTCCTTGGTGACACTTCTTCAATGATTTTTCCCTTTTTCCACACCTTTTCTCCTGGGCCTGGCTGCACTCAGACAAACTCCTCCTATGTAAATCATACAGAAGCACAGCCGAGATTTAGAATTACAAGACACAGAATGAAACAGTACGACAACTATACTGACTGACTAGGCCTAAAAGTGTTAAAACAGCCATAACTGACAAGACTTTAAAATACACAATAGTGTAATGCAAAAGCATACGATGAGTAAAATGAAGGAGAATATACAAAAAGAACATACTTTTTTGTTTTTATGTTCCCTTTCATATGGCTTTTTAGTATTATTTTTTCTAGTCATTAATTATAGTTTTCTTGCTGTTTTATTTCATCTCATGCAGTTCTGTAGATAAATGACCCTGATGATGGGAAAACTTATGAATTCCCGAAAGCTTGAATGATTTTAAAAATAAAATAATTTTTACATTGTTGCCACGTCTTCTGGCTATCCTGTTCCTCCTTATATATGTATAATGTGTATGTATGTATGTATATATATATATATATATATATATATATATATATATATATATATATATATATATATATATATATATGTGTGTGTGTGTGTGTGTGTGTGTGTGTGTGTGTGTGTATTCAGCCCCACAAAACAACAGTTAGGAATATGCGACTCATTTCAAAGACACACTCAATGACAGGCTTTTGTCTTAACAGAGCATAAAAGATCAATTCTTATAATATAAGGACACTGCTTTCTGTCGATGAAAGGCTCGACCATAAAAGCATTTGTTATTTGGATCAGAAATTTCGATATAAATCAATTCCCGAAATTGGTAAATGCGAACGGAATTCTTTCTAATTCATATAAACAGTTCATTGACAGAAACAATGTAACTCAACTAGAATAAAGAGATGTATAATACTCAGGTTTGAAAATACATATCTTTGTTTGAAGCTGGCTTTTTTGCTTTTGCCTGACCTTTTGGTCAATGAACACAAATTCATAAAAAAAAAAAAAAAAATTAGTCTCGAGCATCTGACGGTGGGCGTCACGGCAGCCGACTGTTATTTCGTTGTTTTGCTCCATAATTTGAACTCGAATAAAAACGAGCTTGAATTCTGAATCGTTTTTTGATACCTTGACATTTCACTCGACTTCTGTTCCCCCCCTCACTTCTAGATCGTGGTAATTGTTTTCTTCTTTAAATCCTGCGTGGATCTGTTTGCTGTGTTAATTTTGAAAGTTTTCTTCTTTAAATCCTGCGTGGATCTGTTTGCTGTGTTCATTTTGAAAGTTTTCTTCTTTAAATCCTGCGTGGATCTGTTTGCTGTGTTAATTTTGAAAGTTTTCTTCTTTAAATCCTGCGTGGATCTGTTTGCTGTGTTAATTTTGAAAGTTTTCTTCTTTAAATCCTGCGTGGATCTGTTTGCTGTGTTAATTTTGAAAAGTTTTCTTCTTTAAATCCTGCGTGGATCTGTTTGCTGTGTTAATTTTGAAAGTTTTCTTCTTTAAATCCTGCGTGGATCTGTTTGCTGTGTTAATTTTGAAAGTTTTCTTCTTTAAATCCTGCGTGGATCTGTTTGCTGTGTTAATTTTGAAAGTTTTCTTCTTTAAATCCTGCGTGGATCCGTTTGCTGTGTTAATTTTGAAAGTTTTCTTCTTTAAATCCTGCGTGGATCTGTTTGCTGTGTTAATTTTTGAAAGTTTTCTTCTTTAAATCCTGCGTGATCTGTTTGCTGTGATCTGTTTAATTTTGAAAGTTTTCTTCTTTAAATCCTGCGTGGATCTGTTTGCTGTGTTCATTTTGAAAGTTTTCTTCTTTAAATCCTGCGTGGATCTGTTTGCTGTGTTAATTTTGAAAGTTTTCTTCTTTAAATCCTGCGTGGATCTGTTTGCTGTGTTAATTTTGAAAGTTTTCTTCTTTAAATCCTGCGTGGATCTGTTTGCTGTGTTCATTTTGAAAGTTTTCTTCTTTAAATCCTGCGTGGATCTGTTTGCTGTGTTAATTTTGAAAGTTTTCTTCTTTAAATCCTGCGTGGATCCGTTTGCTGTGTTAATTTTGAAAAGTTTTCTTCTTTAAATCCTGCGTGGATCTGTTTGCTGTGTTAATTTTGAAAGTTTTCTTCTTTAAATCCTGCGTGGATCTGTTTGCTGTGTTAATTTTGAAAGTTTTCTTCTTTAAATCCTGCGTGGATCTGTTTGCTGTGTTCATTTTGAAAGTTTTCTTCTTTAAATCCTGCGTGGATCTGTTTGCTGTGTTAATTTTGAAAGTTTTCTTCTTTAAATCCTGCGTGGATCTGTTTGCTGTGTTAATTTTGAAAGTTTTCTTCTTTAAATCCTGCGTGGATCTGTTTGCTGTGTTCATTTTGAAAGTTTTCTTCTTTAAATCCTGCGTGGATCTGTTTGCTGTGTTAATTTTGAAAGTTTTCTTCTTTAAATCCTGCGTGGATCTGTTAATGTTGAAAGTTTCTTTGTATGGTATTTTCGTAAATATAAACTTTGACATTTTCTTTGTGCTTGTGCGTGGGTCTACAAATTCCGTTTGCGTGCGAGTTAGAGAACGGGTTTGTTTTTCAGTGGTTGCGCTCGTTGTTTTTCAGTAGGTGTATTATTTGTTCAGGTGTGTTTTTTCAGGTGTATTTTTTCAGTAGGTGTATTATTTGTTCAGGAGGTGTGTTTTTTCAGGTGTATTTTTTCAGTAGGTGTATTATTTGTTCAGGAGGTGTGTTTTTTCAGCACGTGTATTTTTTCAGTAAGTGTATTATTTGTTCAGGCAGGTGTATTATTTCAGTAGGTGTATTATTTGTAGAGTAGGTATATTGTTTGTTCAGGTGTATTATTTCAGTAGGTGTATTATTTGCACAGTAGGTATATTGTTTGTTCAGGTGTATTATTTCAGTAGGTGTATTATTTGTACAGTAGGTATATTATTTGTTCAGGAGGTGTAGTATTTCAGTAGATGTATTATTTGTTCAGCAGGTGTATTATTTGTACAGTAGGTATATTATTTGTTCAGGAGGTGTATTATTTGTTCAGTAGGTGTATTACTGCAGTATGTGTATTATTTGTTCAGCAGGTGTATCATTTATACAGAAGGTATATTATTTGTTCAGGAGGTGTATTATTTCAGTAGGTGTGTTATTTGTTCAGCAGGTGTATCATTTATACAGTAGATGTATTATTTGTTCAGGAGGTGTATTATTTCAGTAGGTGCATTATTTCAGCAGGTGCATTATTTCAATAAGTATATTACTTGTACAGTAGGCACGTTATTTGTTCAGGGGATGTATTATTTGTTCAGCAGATGTATTATTTATACAGTAGCTGTATTATTTGTACAGCAGGTATATTATTTGTTCAGCAGGTGCATTACTTCAGTAGGTGTATCATTTGTTGGCTGTTCCTCGTGGAAGCGTCATCACATGCATTTGTGTGACAGCTCTGTTTTTCTATGGGGGGAAGGGGTGGGTGGCGCCGATGGATTAATGTCTATTTTTTGTTTTGTTTTTGACTTATTGGGCTTCAAGGAGTCATATCTTTTTTACACTGATTATTATTATTATTATAGGAAAATGAATGGATTACATTTGATGACTTTTTTCACAATTTCACCTGCATTCCTGAAACTGATAATTCGCCATCTGTGATGACAGAGGTCGATTTTACTCCAAAACAGCTTATGGGGAATGCTTCACTGACTGCAGGCTACAATCTACATGCGCTTGAAAATGAATTTGCCGGATTAACGTTCATCCACACGCAAGGTAGGGTGTAGTCAATCATGTTTATTTCGTCATAGTGCTTCAGCAGTATCAGAATTAATACAACTTAAGCTCACTAGTTCGATTATGACCAAATCTGATGAAACATGACAGAGCATCACATATTCGAATAAATAGATTTTTTCTACGAAGAATTCAAATCATTTGGATATGTGAGGAACTCTACTCACTTGAACCTCTCTCTCTCTCTCTCTCTCTCTCTCTCTCTATATATATATATATATATATATATATATATATATATATATATATATATATATAATATATATATTATAGTTATAGTATCTAAGCCAGATCATATTATGGGGTTTGATAGACGACAAAAGTTCTATCAAACCCCATGATATGATCTGGCTTAGATACGTAGATGATATCTTTACTTTCTGGGACAATAGCTGGGGACTTTAATGAATTTTTATTAGGCTAAATTCGCTAGTTCCGACCATAAAATTTAAAACAGAATGGGAAAAGGACGGAAAACTGCCGTTCCTAGATGTACTGATCATAAGAAAACAGAACAGGTATGCATTTACAGTATATAGAAAACCCACCTTCGCTGTCTCCTACATTCATTTCTTAAGCTACCACGACGTCTCCGTAAAAATCATGGTAGGGTGCAACTTATTCCTCAGAGGACTTAGGATATGTTCAAATGAGTACCTGGATAAAGAATTTAACACGATCCGCCAACACCTAACGCAACTGCTATATCCACCACACATTATCGAGAAGGCTATTAACAAAGCGAATAAAATATACTATAAAGGTCCCACTCACAACAGACAAATAGATTTCAACAACAAAATAAAGCTTCCATACGATGAAAACATCCAAAAGGCCTCCGAACAACTCAGGCCTAACAATCCTTTCATTTTCCATTATCCCAAATCCATCGGGAGTTCGCTCGTTAACGTATACTTAAATAACAAAAGGGAAGAAGCCGGAGTTTACAAGATACCGTGTAGTAATGTCAGGACATCTACGTAGGCGAGACAGGTAGATCGCTCTCGCAAAGAATAACAGAGCACAAAAGATCAGTACGTTACGCTTCGGAGAGTTCGGGAATTTTCCTACATATCAGAAATACAGGGCATGTCATTAACTGGAGTGGGGCGGAGTTGGTTTTCAAAAGTAGCTGTCCGTACAAAAGAAGGATGCTGGAATCTGCTATCATCAATCAAACCAACAATATGAACCTGTCAGGAGGACATTGGAAATCGGATGACATCGACACCTTAATCCTCAAACCCCTCGTGAAGAAGATGACCCAAGAAACGCGACCGCCAGATCCATCGCCAAACGGGAGCTAATGAGGCCAAAAACCATTAGGGAATTTGGTCACTCTCCTCCTTAAGAAACGCCACCTCCATAACATCGGAGGCCTAGGGCCACACCTTTATGTTTTTGTATATATACCATTGTAACTTTCCACCTGTCCATATTCTACCAGTGAACAGGGGCACAGAAGCTAGTGCCCGAAATATATGGTTTCAACGTTTAAATAGTGTTTTATGGGCCTTCTTATATTCATATTACACTGTAGTATTACAGGAAAAGACATTCATGTATATGTATGTACATATGTATATAAGTATATGTATATATATATATATATATGTATATATATATATATATATATATATATATATATATATATATATATATATATATATATATATATATATATATATATATATATATATATACACACACATAAATCAACAAAAGATTTCGAAGATGTCAATCCAATTTCGTTAGTGAGAAGTGCTTCTGTCGATATTGCTGATGCTTCCGTGTGAACTAGCACACAAAACAATATCTTTCATGTAAGGCGCAGTATAATTGGATATAACCCATAGAACAATCAAGTTATGGATCCTATCCGCAAGGTATATTGATCTCAATTCCGCGGCAGAAATCACATTACTTCCAGGCGGGGGCATAAGTTTCAAGAATTTGCGGCAAATTGCCAAGCATGTTTGTCAGACAGCGGTGCGGGGTAGCCACAGAACTGAGCGGAAACTACTGGAGCGTCACCTCATTTTTCTTTTTTAAATATCTCATATTTGTTATTACAGATTGTTGCTTCGAGTCATCCCGCATTGTTCAGATTCATCCACAGGATGAACCGGGTTATTGAATACGGGACTTGGACAGGCCCCATGTGTATAGAGAGGTTCCTCCTTAGAAAATAAGAATTTTTTGTAACAGTGAGTGTTTCGAATATTTCGGAAATTACTGTATGAATTTTAGTAGGCGAATTATTTTGTCATGAACTCTTTTTTAAAATTTTTTTTTACATGATTATGTTCAAATGGATAAGTATGTGGCAATAAAAGAGATTGCAATCACCACGTACTCCTAGATGTTTCAGCTAATATATATGACCAGGTCTAGAGGTTAGTTTATTGACGTGGTTTAACAAACTATGATTATCTAAGATGCTGATAAAGCTCATTACCAGTTATGAATCTACAGTTTAAGGTCTCCTCTGTGTGTGTGTGTGTTTTTGTATACATATCTATATATATTATATAAATCGATATATATATATGTATATATATAATTTATTTATATATATTTATTTATATATGTATATGTATATACCGATATATATATATATAATATATATATATATATATATATATATATATATATATATATATATATATATATATATATATATATAAATAAATAATCATAGTTTGATAAACCACGTCAATAAATATTTATATCTATCTATCTACATGTATATATATATATATATATATATATATATATATATATATATATATATATATATATATATATATATATAGTTACAGAAACAATAAAACATTGGCTGATATGAAGAGGATGCTGTTTCAAACAGCAAAACACTACGAGAGTTACGAAGCCTGCTAAGCAGAATGCATCATTATATCCAGAAAGACGGGACTCAAAGCTAAAAAAAACAGGTAATTATGACAGATCATGCACAAAGGTATAACAACCATAAACTGAAGAAGGTTTAATGAGGTTGAATCTTTCAAATGCTTAGGAACAATGATATCCAGTGCAAGTTCTCTTGAGTTGGAATTTAATGAATGACTCAAGATTGCCAGTCAAACAGTGAACAGGATGAATAAGATTTAGAAAACTAAAGGACTGAGATTGCATACGATGGGTATAGCTCTACGGCCGTGAAATGTGGTATGACAGTGAAACTATAGACTCAGGTCAACAAAATCTTTTAGATAAAGCTTTATGAAGAATATTAGGAGTCAGATTGTTGGGTAGAATTACATACGATACCATAAAGGATATTACAGTAGTTCCATATAAAATAATAAGAGAAAAATGGAGATGGCTTCAACGTATCCTTCACATACCTGGCGGGAGAATAGATTTCTGTGGAATGGAATGGAATATTCCAGAGTTCAGGCCAAAGGCCAAGCCCTGGGACCTAAAAGGTCTTTCAGCGCTGGAAAGGAAATTGAGAGTAGGTAGGTTTGAAAGGTCTAAAAGAAGGAAAAACTCGCAGTTGCACAATGAAATAATTGTTAGGAGAGGGTGGATAGCGAGATGGAAGAAAGATAATATGAATGGAAGTACAGTTAAAGGAATGAAAGAGGCTGCAGCTGGGGGCCGAAGGGACGCTGCAAAGAACCTTAAGCAACACCTATAGTGCACCACGTGAGGTGCACTGGCGACACTACCCTCCTACGGGGAATAGGTTCCAGTGCGCTCTAGAAGAGTTGGAAGAACGAGACCTACTTAAATAAGCATTATGAGACGGGAGGCGGTTATTTCTGGAAAATGAAGCCCAGGAAAGACAAGAGTGGCTGAACTTGGCAGAGGTTCTTTGCGTCGCACGATGCTGGAGGCGATGATGCTGATGATTGGAATTTGAATTGGAATATGAGACTGAGGCCTGATGCCAGTCGCTGGGACCTATAAGGTCATTCAGCGCGGAAAGGAAAATCGAGAGTAAAGGAGGTTTGATAGGTGCAACAGGAGGAAAACCTCAAAGCAGTTGCACTACGAAACAATTGTTGGGAGAGGGTGGAAAGTAAGACGGAAGGAAGAGAATATGACCGGAGGTACAGTAAAAGGAATGAAAGGGGTTTCAGCTACGGGCCGCAGGGACGCTGCAAAAAACCTTTAGTAATGTTTGCAGTGCACCGCGTGAGGGGATGATGCTACTTAAAGAGAGAGAGAGAAGAGAGAGAGAGAGAGAGAGAGAGAGAGAGAGAGAAACACGTTTTGGAATAATTTTTGTTTCGCACAAGAATAACAAAACTGTCTATGATCAATTGTACCCAAAATAACCATTCACACTTGCAATACAACTGATCTGCGATGTGAACGGTACCTTATTCTAAAAATGGTGAAAATTGACGATTTTAAGAGGCGTTATTATCGTTATTAGCAGCAATGGTAACAAATGGCTATAATACATGAATGTACCTGTGGAAAGGAAGTAATGAAACTGAATTTTGAAAATATCTTAATGCAAAGTAACAACAGAATTACGGTACGGTATTTCTAGTGAAAGAAAACCGAGGGTACGGTACGAAATTACGGTACGGTATTCGCGACAAATACGAATACGGAGAACAAAACTGCTGTACCGTACATCACAATGAGAAGTTACGGACCGATCCTTTTGATACCTATTGGATTTGACGCAAATATTACTCTTCTGCTTTTAAACTGCTGCTGTTTTAGATTAAGTAAGCTCTGTGCATGCGTAGTTTCTTGCTTTCAGAACAGTCTTTGAAAAATCAGTATAGTTTGCTCTAACATAACGACGATTGCAATCACTCGTGGAGTGCAAGGGCTGCCAACTGCCCCCCCAAAAAACTCAAATGTTTATAAAAAATTCAGAAGTGAATTCAAGATAAAAAAAAATTTTTCCCTGGTATGAAATCGTTCCCTAGACATAAAATATTTTTCGTTTCTGACAGAACTTCACAAAAGTGCTTCGAGGAAATTGGATGAAAATAGAGCAGCCTTTTATTGTCTTTTTTTTTTTTTGGACGTCCTGGCACTGGAGAAAATAAGCATAAATTCAGAATCATCTCTCCGACGCGATGGCATCCCCCCTCCCCCCAACCTCCGTTTTCTTTTATCTTACAGAAGTAGGACAATATTCTCTTGTTTCATTTCGTTGGGTTGGGCATTTTTTATGCATGTCGTTTTGTTTGTAATAAGAACAATTATCAGATTTATCGCTGGAAACCTGTTTTCAGGTAATCTACCCTAAATGTGTCTGTTTGAACAGTTCGCATTGTACCTGGGCTCGGATCTGAATAGATGATGCGCTAATGAATGGAACTTATTCCAGCCACTGGTATGTGGATATTTACAATCGATCGGTCATTCCACTGTTTCTGTATGTGTGTTTCCCCTGTTAAGCTGATATTCGGATCTAAACTGCTCTAGTCTGTGTACTGTGCATTTTTGCAGATTTAATAGGTGCATATTTTAGGCGGACAAAACCATCTTGTGTCGGGGGGAGTGTAGAATTTAGGCCAAAGGCCAGGTGCTGGGACCTATGAGGTCATTCAGCGTTTAAACGGAAATTCACAGTAAAAAGGTTTGAAAGGTGTAACAGAGGGAAAACTTCGCAGTTGCACTATGAATCAATTGTTAGGAGAGGGTAGAAGTAAGGTGGAAGAAGGAGAATATGAACAGAGGAACGGTAAGAGGAATAAATGGGGCTGCAGCTAGGGGCCGAAGAGACGCTGCAAAGAACCTCAAGTAATGCTTACAGTGCACCGCACGAGGTGCGCTGACGGCACGCACTACTCCTCTACGGGACTTGTGTTGGGAGCAGGACCCATTAAGCGGGTCCTGGTTGGGAGTAAAGTTTAATGTGGGTGGACACAAAAGTCAAAATCAGCTGACACTGTCAGCATAAACAAACAGCATGATGACCTCAAGAGTGTCCAAGAACTATGAATATTATAACAACAGTCATGTCGCCCATCAGCTTGCTATGGACTCGTAGATAGGGCGATTTCAGTAAAGTAAAAATCCATAGGGAATTATCACACGTTGACGCCCAGATTAGATATATATCCAAGTTGTCTCCATTCCACTAACTAGAAGTCATGATGACTGATGTTGTGGTACCTTCGATCCCATTTGTTCAAGGATGATGTATATAAAACAATCGTCACTATTAATTTGAAATTAAGAAAGGCAAAGTCTTTTAGAATCCCTTTCTTGAGTAAAAATTTCATGTAATGAAAGGAGAATAAGGCGACTTTTTTTTTTGGTAAGTTTTTATTGTTTTATCTAGGTGCCAACATGCTGAAAAATATAAACTTGTTAAACATACAGCATGAAAAACAAAAACGAAAGACGATTGTCATAAATATTCAGTAAAGGGCTGTTAAACACAATTAACCTTTTAACTGATCTTCTCGGAATAAGTGGCGGACAACACCACCTACGTTTGCTTTTGCTTGTTTATTCTAGAAATTTTGTTTCTTTCTTCGACTGACCTCCATCTTACCATCAGCAAGATGTTCTCTGTGTGGGAGACTCATGCTATACAGCACACTGTGAGGCTCTATTCCATTCACGGTGATGCTGTAGGACAAGAGGCCTTAACAATAAATTATTTAATGTCCAATGCGTTTTTCTGTTCATCACGATCATATATCCAATGGTCGCCTTAATTCTTAAGAATTTTTCCCTTTGGTCTGCATTTCGCGATCCCATTTCTATTACACAATCTTCACATCTCTAATAGTTTCTCCACACAAGGCCCCTTTTGGTACCTGAAGATTTGCTGTTGAAGGCAATGAGTTTAGGGATGCTAAGATGGAGAATGGGAAATGACTTACAATTTCTACCGGAGACTTATCACTGTTCAGTGGCTGTATCAAGTAAAAGAAAATGTTCTTAAGTACATCTGAACTTTGTTTTACTTCCTCTCAATATCTGACTACTATATTTTTGAGGGAGGTTACTACATTGTAATCTAAGAGGGTTTTGAGAGAAAGGGACTTACCGCCTCCGTTCCCTGTGGGTAATCAGATTTGTAAAGGACTAACCTTATGATCTTAAATTAAAAATTATAACATCAACACAGAATAAAGATCAGAGTTCCTACGAAGACTGTTATAGGACTGTAAGAGTGAACTCGAGTGTTCTTAAAAAATAACTGCCAAGAAGGTATGCTTTTATCAGCATGACGACAAACAAGTAAAAAATGTGCCGAAGTTTCTTCGGCACAATCGAGTTTTCTGTACAGTATATAATGCTGTATGAGCCGCGACCCATGAAACTTTCAGCAACAACCTGGTGGTGACCTTTCCTATAGCGCTGCCAGACGCACGATCATGGCTAATTTTAACCTTAAATAAAATAAAAACTACTGAGACTAGAGGGCTGCAATTTGGTATGTTTTGACGATTGGCGGGGTGGATGATCAACATACCAATTTGCAGCCCTCTAGCCTCAGCAGTTTTCAATATCTGAGGGCGGACAGAAAAAGTGCGGAAGGACAGACAAATAGCCATCTCAACAGTTTTCTTTTACAGAAAACGAATAAAACGAGCACGCTCTTCTTCGAAACGTAAATTACTTTCCTTTTTGACTCATTTAATTGTTATGGTTCTTCCGTGAATGGAAGTTTCCTAGATGCAACTAAAAGAATTAGGCTATGGTGTTAAAGGTCAGAAAAACACAGCACTGATGTGAGCCCTCTTTGGGAACTCGATTTTTCCTCCTTATTGTGCCACGCTTAATCTTTCCAGCGGCTGAGAGAGAAGAGAGAATTGTATGAGCGTGAGGAAAAAGGAGACTCTCCAGAGGAAAGAATTTCTTTCGAGCTTCGTTTCACTTCACAGCGATGCCCCTCGATTGAACTGAATGTAGAATTTAGGCAAGCACTGGGACGTATGAGGTCATTCAGCGCTGAAAGGGAAATTGACAGTAAAAGGTTTGAAAGGTGTAACAGGAGGAAAACCTCGCGGTTGCACTGTGAATCAATTGTTAGGAGAGGGTGGAAGGTTAGATGGAAGGAAGAGAATATGCCCGTGGAGACTGAGATGAAGAAATTGGATCAAATGGTTTATTCTGGTAGGAATTGAAGGCGTCCTCATCACGTCACCGTGGATTTCGAAATAAGCAGCCAAGAACCAAAGTGAACATGAAAATAACAGAACAGTGCTGGCTAAGAAAGAATAAGGAAACGTCGGACTGAATCGATTTAGCCTTTAATTCGATTTCATTACTTTTCTGTCACCCATTTCATTTACGTCCACCTCTTGATTTTTACGACCATTCATTTGCTTCATTTCTTGACATTCGAATCTCCCTGCTTAACTTGTCATCAGTCGAGGCACTGCGCGTCTTCCCCACTTCAACTCTCATTATGTACGGACGCTATCTTTTCCTTCTTCTTCCTCTCTCGTCTGTTCTTGAAATGAGATCTCTTTGTGTCTGACATTTCATCCTCGCTTCCTTTGTTTCTGAACGCTTCAAACCCTCAAATATTGTCTTGCTATTTCGCTCCTTTTTCCTTCTTTTTTTTTTCTTCTTCTCTTCTCTGATGGGGAGATGCGCGCTTAATATAAACAATTATACCCTCAGAAAGATTGTCAATGAATTCTGCAGAATTTCTCAAGTATTTTCGTAGGAATAATTAAAAACCGATTAAACCAGTTCAGCTGTAGTTGCCTCCCGAAAAAGAAGGCTTGAAATGTATAACAGGAGGAAAACCTCGCAGTTTCACTAGGAAACAATTTTTAGAGAGGGTAGAAAGTCAAACGGAAGAAAGAGAATACGAACGGAGGTACAGTAAAAGAAATGAGAGAGGCTGCAAAGACCCTTGAGTAATCCAAGAGCAGAAAGACATCATCACGAACAACTACAAAACTAGGTAACCGGGGAGTCACGAATTTGATGCACCTGTAATTCCGAAGAGAGAGCGCTAAATATGATCACTGCCTCATGTTCTTCACATTCGAAATTGATTCAACTCTCTCACGTTTCCAGTGTAAAGTCCGGAGGCAGATCTCATTTCCTAATCTCAGGGGAGGAGGACTCGCAATAACATTTCGGTTCCTGTCGAGCGTTTAATTTCTGCTCAATTTGCTTTGATAATAATCCTAATGTATATTCCAAATCATTTCCGCACTAAATTGTTAATTCAGTTCCGGCAGGTGTGCTCAAAGCGGAGATTCACAAACTTTAAAAAAACACATCAAAACTTCTCTATTAATATTAATGTCAGAACAACTGTTAAGCCCTAAAGCCATTCATCTAAAGGAGCCTCTTGCCACAATAGTTCGTTGGTTCTGCTTTATTAATCTGTTATGCATCGCTGTTATCTGTCTTCCTGGAATAACGCAACAAAATCATTTCGCTGTTTTTGGCGAGACCTCAGAAATTTATGAGGTTTAAGCAAATTAACGACAACATTTTGAATAAGACCTGCAAAGGAACTCAACTTACTGCGTTCTTATTCTGTGCATAGAAATGTGGAAAAATCAAGATTTAAGGAAAGCAATATCTCGAACATAATTTTCTCTCTGCTCGATTCAATGTTCATTTTGGCATCATAACAAATGATATCTGAATGGAAAACACAAGGGGCAGCTGTGAATTGCAAATCTCTCATAAAGGCATTCCTCGGGTAGAAATGCCTTCCCACATCTATAACCACACATTCGTTAACAGAGAGAGAGAGAGAGAGAGTACACAATTTAGGCCGAATGCCAAGCACTGGGACCTATGAGGTCATTCAGAGTTAGAGGAAAACTGAGAGTAGAAGGTTACAAAGTTGCAACAGTAGGAAAACCTCGCAGTTGCACTATGAAACAATTGTTAGAAGGGGGTGGAAAGTAAGATGGAAGAAAGAATGAACGGAGGTACAGTAAAAGAAACGGAAGGGGTCACAGCTAGGGGCCGAAGGCACGCTGCAAAGAACCTTAAACAATGCCCCTAAGAGGTGGGTGCATGATGTAGAGTCAGAGAGTGAATGGTCCCAAGGAGAGTGATGGAAGGAACAAATAATTTTGTTTTTTGAAGTAGTCGTCTTGGGTGACCAACTGATTTAGGTAACAGCATGTTAGAAAATAGGGGAGTGGATCAACTGTCTATGGTAAAACAGTTAATGTTGCTGAACAGAAGGAAAAAGGTGCATCTGTTTCATATGAGCGCTGCCAAGCTTATGGCCGAGTTCGCTCAGTTGAACAAGTGTGACGGGAATGATGCGATTGGTGCAGTCGCTGGATACAAATGAAATAGAATAGAATAGAATATAGAGTTTAGGCCGAAGGTCAAGCGCTGGGACCTATGAGGTTATTCAGCGCTGAAACGGAAATTGAGAGTGAAAAGGTTTGAAAGGTGTATCAGGAGAAAAACCTTGCAGTTGCACTATGAATCGATTGTTAGGAGAGGGTAGAGGAAGGTCAGATGGAAGAAGGAGAATATGAACGGAGGTGCAGTAAAAGGAATGAAAAGGGTTGCAGCTAGGGGCCGAAGGGACGGTGCAATGAAACTTTAGTGCCTACAGTGCACCGCATGGGGTGCACTGTCGACACTACCCCCGGCTACGGAGCTCGTAAAAGGTGGCCTTCATCAACGCCTAAATGATGAATGTGTTCACTTGTTTTCCCTGTAATTACCATGAAAAGAAAATAAAAAAAGTCCAGTAAAGTCCAGTATCAACATCACTGTTAAATCTGTGGTGTGCTGAGCAACGAAGAACGCCGACTCAGTTCAATCTTACTCTGTCTGCCCTTTCTCTCTTTTCTTCTGATCTTACGTAAAGAAATCGGATCCTGGCCATCTCAGGTATCCCCTTAATAGACCGAACGGAAAGAAAAGGAAACGAAATATGAGAATCGTGAAAACAGGAAAACTCCCGAGAAGCACAGGCGACGAATTCCACGGCAGCACAAAGCTCTCAAATTCTTACCGCGTTCGTTATGCCGTTTTTCGAGGAAACCTTTCTTCAGTCTTCATTCCAAGAGACAATAAGATTTTCTTTCTTCCTTTTATAGTAATCATAGTATGACTGCAAAACTCAGGTCACAAACAGAACTGAGAAAAGTCACGCCCTCATTTCTTGTTAGATATTTCTTTGAAATGAATGCCATTCGAATTTCGCCGAGGGAAAAAAATTGACAATGGAATATGGGAAAAAATATATAATGGTAATTTCCGTTTCCAGAGCGAAGAGGATAGAACTTTCCAAAAAAAAAAGAGCTCACGACATTTTTTTTAAAGATTAAAAACAGGTGTAAAGTTAACACACAGATCTAGTTGGGATTTGTGCTGAGATATGAGTGCACGAAGCGGGAGACTGTGGTCTGCTCATGGCCACTTCTTACACTGTCTGGCACTGATGAGACAGCATACTGGCATCAGGTAGGTAATGCAGTTCTGTTCTGAAGTTTCCACGGATCCCTCCCGAGTAACATCTAACCAGATTCAAGCTGTAATTCCTCAGTGAGAGATCACAGGAATCTTGATTCAATTTACCTGATCGTTTCCCGGGTCACTAGGTCTGCGCGTGATGCTTGCAGAACAGTTTTTACCTATTTACATGATTTCTTGCTTTTTCTGTTTGGTATTTTTTGTTATTTCTTATCGGTTACTTATTATTCGTTATTACGCCGTGTTATGTCATTTGATTTATCCCAAATTTTGAGCGTCATTCCCAAATTTATAAAGCAATGGATGAATTTTTTTTCACCAAATATATGCTCACGAATTCATTTAAGCGGTTATGGCTATTATATTTGAATTTTCAACGCTCTCACTTAGGACAAAATTAAAAACATAAGTACACACAAACAAACACACTCAAAATAACACAGAACACGTCCACACCACAATAAAAGAGCTTGCAGACGTTCAGTGCCTAGAGCTTTTTCGTTTTGGACAGCAAGATAGAGATGACTGAAATTAATCCGTTATCACAATTACCATCAGGAGTCAATCATTAGAAGTTTACTCTCTATAAATTTTATCATTATTTTCAGAGTTGAGATTTCGGTATACTACTGTACAATATATTCAGCAAACTAACGAACGATCTGTCTTGCCGCTGAAACTAAAAGGTCGATTTTCTCTTAAAAAAAAAAGAAGAAAAAAAAAAAACCTGAGTGGAATAAAACTTTTTTTAGCGAGAAGTCCCGGACTAGTGTTTGAAATGAGCTAAATATAATTTCCACGATGTCTCCCATAAAGAGATAACCAGTACCAAGAATGTTTTATCTTTCTTAGTTACTTGGTTCAGAAAACGCTGCTTGGATTCTGAAGGCTTTACGTGCCACGTATGTGCTCACGTATAAAAAGCTATTAGAAAATTTGAGAATGAAAACAGTCTAGTAAGGGCAGCAACGCTCACAAACCTCCCCCCACCCCCACCTTCTTGGTTGCGATTCATCCTACATTGACGTAACCCAAAAAGACATCAAAACAAGAATAGCAATAAGAATTCTGTTGAAACGGTACGAACATCAAATACGAGATTATTCACGCAGAAGAGACACGGCAAACGATGTATTTTAAAGTAATGCGTTACCTAGCTCACAAAGGAAAGTAATCTCCGCATCAACTACTGAAGATTCTCCATGGACCCAGTCATTCCGTTTCTGTGTAGTAGGATTAGGAATATAAGATTTAGGCCAAAGGCCAGGCGATGGAACCTATAAGGTCATTCAGCACTGAAAGGAAAATTGAGAGTAAAGGAGGTTTTAAAGGTGTATAGTAACAGAAGGAAAACCTTCTGCAGTTGCACTATGAAACAACTGTTAAGAGAGGGTGGAAAGTAAGACGGAAGAAAGAGAATATGAACAGGGGTACAGTAAAAGGAATGAAAGGGGTTGCAGCTGGTGCAGAAGGGACGCTGCAAAGAACCTTAAGTGATGCCTAAAGTGGTTTTCTGTGTAGTCGTCGGCTTCAAGACAAAGAGAACGCGAATTGCTGGGAGCCTCTTCCTTCCCTGTAACTCCCGGTTGAATTCTGCCGCTTTAATATACAGGGGCGAAAAACTTTTGTAATTAAATTGCTGTGACAAGGCATAATTAACGTCGCCAAAGGCTTTCCTGTCCTAAGTTCCTTCGTTGGTTGAAGATAATGAATCATTCAAGGCTTCGGCCAAGTTTTCCTGCGTTAGCTGCTCGTCGCTTGTTTGTCAGGTTCGCGGTATACTTGCAAGCGGGTATACCAGCATTTGCTGCAGCCAAGGAAAAGGGTGTGAGGTTCGCAGCTTCATCCTTGAGGATTTTCCGAGAGACAGGGATGCTCTACTACACCCCTGGCGCCACCCCGTCTAATAGAAAAAAAAGTGTGGTAAAATACACACATATATATATATATATATATATATATATATAAATACAATATATATATACATATATATATATATATATATATATATATATATATATATATATGAATAAATGATATACATACATACATACATACATACATATATATATATATATATATATATATATATATATATATATATATATATATATATATATACAGTATATGTGTGTGTGTAAGTCAAAATGAACGTTGCGCAGGAAGTTCTCCTACATGAACAGTGGAAGTTTTCTTTCAAACAACGAGCGACTTAACTTGAAGAGCCACTGTGAATACTCTAAGTCACATTTTGGACACCCTATTGTCCATAAATACTTTATCAACTTTGCACTCAGTGCAGAGCTAATGTAGTTATTTCTAAAGTTGAGACTCCAAATTCAGGGTCATATGGTTCTTTCTGTTATATTATTATTATTATTATTAATATAATAACAGATTGAAAAGGAGAATCGAGCAGGTTCTCGAAAGCTCTCTTTTGCATATATATTTCTAAAATATATATTGACATCTACACCACTGTGGATTTCTACACCATTTTAGTGACTCGTGCTATTATGAGATTATTTTTATTTTTATTATTATTATCTAGAATTTGACCTCGAATGTTTTTTTTTAAATATCAGCGATACGCCTTTTGGACAGGCAACTGCAAATTCAGTTTTTTATTTCTAATTTTGCAGAGCACCGCCACTGATAAATGAAGGGGATGAAAGCAATCGCATTTTATTATCTACACTTGAGTCTTGAATAACGAAGACAGTTTAGAAGATGGAGATAAATGAAAGTCTCTCTCTCTCTCTCTCTCTCGGGAAAAGGGGAGCGGTGTATTGTAAGGATTTTATATAAAAACCATGCCGATCCGAAGCAAACACGCGAAGGAGAGACTGGAAAGCAGGACGAATCTGGAATTCTAAAGCCATTTTGCACGGTGCATAAAAGAGTCACACTAACATTCTTGAATATTTCATTGTTTTGTTACCGACCTGTTTCATCCAAAGCATAACTGCGGCTTTAGCAACGTCACACTTTATAATTGCAAAGCGATATGTGGATATGCAACACAGAGAGAGAGAGAGAGAGAGAGAGAGAGAGAGAGAGAGAGAGAGAGAGAGAGAGAGAGTAAACACGTGAAATGAAGTTTTCGTCATATAAAAGGAGGAAGGGGGAAGAGAAAGGTGATAAGTACAAGAAGAATACAATAGATATGGTTAAAAGGTAACATCAGGTGAAAGGATACATCGGAATGTTTCCAGGAGGGTTGGTCTAGTCGACGGAATGACCGGATGTTTTAGGCTGCCCAGAAAGGATGAGAGAGAGAGAGAGAGAGAGAGAGAGAGAGAGAGTCGGAGGATGAAAGTGTCCTTGAGTGAACGGCCTGTAAAAGATGCAGGAAAGGGAGGCCCGTAGTATCCAGAAATAGCACAGCCTGTGAAGGCACCGAAGCTTCTGATATTTAGGGAGTTCTCTCCTGTGGTTGTTGATTGTGGAATCAACAGTTAACGGGGAACACAGAAGCGCTGGTGCTTAAAGAATCGCTGTAGCCATCCCCTGTAAATGGAACGGAGTATAGAGTTTAGGCCAAAGGCCAAGCACTGGGTCCTATGAGGTCATTCAGTTATAAAGGAAATTGAGAGTAGGTGGGTTTGAAAGGTGTAACAGGAGGAAAACCTCACGGTTGCACCATGAAACAGTTGTTAGGAGAAGGTGGATAGCAAGATGGAAGAAAGATAATATGAATGGAGGTACAGTCAAAGGAATGAAAGGGGTTGCAGGCAGGGGCCGAAGGAACGCTGCAAAGAACCTTTAGTAATGGCTACAATGATCTCCTGTCAAGGTAAACAGGAAACATAGTTAGATTCCTATGCGAGGTGGTTCCATTCAAGACCCGGTTCCATTAAAACCCATCGAGCTCGTGTCGAAGCAACATGGGATACCTGACAGCCGATGGTGAAAAATCTGTATGTTCGTGTAAATTTTCAAGTGCTTAATCATATGCATGGAACTTTGCATACACGCACACACACATGCTATAGTAGATTGCCAATAGTTTACCTCAACCTTCTCTCATTCACGCTTTCTTTTCGAGCTATTGAATCGTATTTTTCTCTCTTTCGCTACCCATTTTTCTTCATTCTTTATTCTGTTTTAAACTACTGTTGTAGCCCCAGTGCCGTTCATTATGATTAGCAAAACGCTCTAATAATCGGTTGGAGGGAACACGTCTCCTCTTAACCCCCTCTTGTTTCTCTACATAAACTGCTCAGTATACTTACAAAGAATACTGTATCATAACTGTATGCACAAACTCTTGCACTTGCTCGGTATATGCTCTTCTTTTCTTCCATTCTTTTCATATGACCGTACCTTCTCAAAATGATCCCCTCCATCCCTCCACCAGCACTGACCTTTTTACCACTTCTACTGATCCTCACATTTTTCACCCTTCCATTTCTTCTTTTCTGACGTCTGTGTTCATCTCAACAGCTTTAACATATTTTATTTCCTATGCCTTCAAAATCTACACTTCATGTTCGTAAATGAGAGCTGTACTAAAGATCCTATTATACATTTCCAATTTAAAACTTCCATAGACGCCAGAAGTTTCTTATCAGCCTACGACCTTCTGCAGTTCTGCGCTCCACCTGTTCTGTGAAACAGCTCTTTACTCATCTTGTCACCATCCGTTATATTTCATACCAAACTTATCTCTGGCCCAAATTAATCTCAAACACTTTTCAGCCATATACATATATATATATGTATATATATATATATATATATATATATATATATATATATATATATATATATATATATATATATATATATATTTCTGACTCACATCAGGATCGAAACCAGGTCTTTCCAATGAAAGACCAGACCGCTGACAACCAGGCCACACAAGTCATAAAAGAAGTTGGAACCTGAGTACCATTGTACTTAAGGCATTGCCTGGGCAGGCTAACTGCCTGCATACCAGCGTGTCTTCCCCAACTTCCCTGACTCAGCAGTGACCCAGTTGACAGCATTTCATTGAATTATCCTTTCTGAGTGAATATGAATAATCAACAAATAATCAACATTATATATATATATATATACATATATATATATACACATATATACATACATACATATATATATATATATATATATATATATATATATATATATATATATACACATACTGGATATTACTTTTTACATTCAAACTCTCCTGGCGATGATTCCCTCTCTCCACATATTGCTGCTTAATCCAATTCATGAAACCCCAATTAGCAAGGTAATGATAATTTTATTGCGTTCTATATGGATGAATGAAGGAATAATAATAATAATAATAATAATAATAATAATAATAATAATAATAATAATAATAATATGTTTCTTGCCAACGTTAGACATATTCAGACCGATTAATTTTTCTGGAAGCATTGAGGATTTTTCTTCGCAGCCTTTTACTGCTTCGTTTATTCAAGGGAAAGCGTGAAACGTGAAAGAGAAAGTTCATCCAGCCAGACACCCGGTAACACAAACGCGCAGCGAGAAGGCAAATGTTGGCGTGGAAGAGGAACGAGTGGGACCAATAAAATTAACGGTGAGCGAGCAAGAAATGAAAATGTGCGCTTGAAGAAAAGGCTTTTTTTTTTTTTTTTTTCTGGCATCAAATATTACCGGGGTTCTAATATTTGTATATGACCTCCTTTCTTTATGGAGCCAGGTGCGCTGGCGTGGATAGGATGTTGCATATTGGCTAGCTGGGAAATTACGCAGAGTATTTCATATTTACTTAAACTGCCCGAGAGAGAGAGAGAGAGAGAGAGAGAGAGAGAGAGAGAGAGAGAGAGAGAGAGAATAAACTGCCATCTACATAAGGGACATATTACCTTTACAGTATCTTCACATTTACAGTAGCCTACTGCGCTTGCTTGGATTTACAACCTTCATTATTAATATGCAGAGAGATATATATAAGGAAAACACGAAGGTGAAATAAGATGAAACCCTTTGGCACACTGTTTTCATATTACACGATCCATCGGAAATAATTAATTTGATAAATCATCAAGAGAGAGCATAGCACTCAACATAAGAGATTCTTAATGTCAAACGAAGCGCTGGGCGCCCAAATTCAGGATTCGTGTATTTGTGGAAGGTAAAAAGTTGAGAGAGAAAAAAAGCAGAGGTGGTGTTAACGTTTCCGCCCCTTTTGCCATTTCTCGCTCTGTTTACAAAGGATATATTTTCTTGCAAGTAACGGGCCCGAAAATTTGCTTAGCTCTTCAAGGAAGGGAAAATACATGGACGGTTTCTTACAAGGATTTACTCAAGCTTTCTGAGACATTTCACTAAGTGTAATGAAGGAAACATTCTTTTGAAAAGAAGACAAAGTCCTCAGCTGCATCAAAATTACTTGGGAAGAATTTTGAACGAATAAATGAATCAGTAATTGCTGGACCTCAGATATAAATTAGCCTTGGTTTAAGGTTTTCACGCCACTAAACGGCCCGGTCATTCTGACGCGAATTAGGTACGACTTATTTTCCTAATTATATCAGTCAAGAGCAATTTCTCAGTACAGGGGTTACTGAATATCGTTCACTTGTCTTACGTAAAAAAAAAAAAGCTACATGTTCAAAACGTAAACCAATCGATGGTTCGAGCCCACCTGGTGACGGATCATCTACCACCTATAAATTATGTTCGGTCTTTATTCCCAGGTTGGGTGAATTTGATATTAAACGACGTTTGTAGTTTAATGTTCGTGAGTGTATATATATATATATATATATATATATATATATATATATATATATATACATATATGTATATATATATATATATATATATATATATATATATATATATATATATATATATATATATATATATATATATATATATATATATATATGTGCCATTTCGGAAGTAATACATATTTCTTCCAAGAAGCAAATTTACTCATTTCCCTTGGTTGGCAAATAAACAAAGATGGAGCGAAGACATTAAGACAATGTTTGTTCAAAAGAATCATATGCATTTCTGATGGCAGATTCCAAACTAGTAAATGACAAAGTAAACAGTTTTATGAATACAGAATGGTTTTCGTGGACTGTAAATGAAGATTATGCATTTGAATAATTTTAGAAGCTTCCTTTTTGAATGTACGTATGTATAATTATATATATATATATATATATATATATATATATATATATATATATATATATATATTATATATAAATGTATATTATACATATAATATATATGTATATGTTATGTATATAATTATAATTATATATATTATTTATATATACATATATATATATTTTTATATATATATATATATATATATATATATATATATATATATATATATATATATATATATATATATATATATATATATATATATATAATATATAAAACTGTATATTAATATAATTATATATGTATAAATATAATTATATATATTATTTATATAATATATAAATTTATATATATAAAAAAATATATATAATATATATATATATATATATATATATATATATATATATAATATATAAACAATATATATAAATATATATAAAACTGAATCACGAAAATAACGAACGTGATGAAGATTTTCCACGAAGGAAAGAGAAACAATCTCTCGAAAGGAAGATTTCTCTCTCTCTCTCTCTCTCTCTCTCTCTCTCTCTGTAAGTTTTTAGAATGCTGTATTTTTTTTTCTTGAGCCAATCGACCGGAGGGACTAAATGATCCGTAACAAGGAGAAACAAACAGTTTCCTTAAAAAAAAAAAAAAAAAAAAACACGATCAGAACTGCCGTAGACAGATGCACGCTGTTAGATGTTCAACGCCCCAGAGGGGAGTTGTTTTCAAACTTATAATTACCACTGATTAATACTTTTACGTCTGATACAAGTGAGTTAAACAGACTGTTTCCTAAGTAAGAGGAAATAAATTCAGTATCTAGAAAATCGCTCCATAGGGACAGAATGATCTTACAAGTTTCGTATATGTGCTTAATCCTAACGAATTTCTTTTAGTCGATAAAACACTGATTCTTGTTGCATTGCTTTCAAGTCGTCTTTGAGTCCACTTGTTCAATGTTCTGCTGCTTTTACATTTTGCACTAATAACAGGGATTTCAACAGGAGTAAGGAAGATAGTGTGTCGCTCTTTTTAAAGAGTGGGCCATCTTGTTTTTGTTCAGGATGATAACAAATAACACGCAGCAGTTCAGTAAAGGAAATCTTTCTGCTATAACACTTAACTCATATCATATACGATACGGGTTCTTCTTAAGTAGCACCCTAAACTACTTTTTTTTTTTGTAATTTCACAGCATAACGATTCTACGCGAAATCAGTTAGTCTTGTGAGCATGCCATCCAGGTGACCAATGATAGACGGCAAGAATTCCCCTCTAAAGGTGTCTAATTTTTATACGACGTAGCAAAAACTATCGTTACCTAAAATATTATTAATTTTCTTGGTGTATTGTTTGATAGCCTGTAAGAAATTCTATGCAGTTAGGAAAGCGTAGTCTCATGTGTCATTCAACTTATTGATAAGGCTAACTTCTTTCTTAATCCACTAGTTACAGCAGCAAGAGGAGGACAGTTCCGTACAATGTCTGCATTCTTGAACTCAGATAGCTATGGTAATTCGCATGGGCATATGGAAAATATTATTATTATTATTCAAAAGATGAACCTTATTCATAGGGAACAAGCCCACCAAAGGGGTCATTGACTTGAAATTCAAGCTTCCAAAGAATATGCTGCTCATCAGGAAATGAAAGGAAGGCAAAGGAAAACCAGAAAGAAATCTCATTTGTTAAAAAGGAAAAAAAAAAAAAATTAATCTGAGACAAGTCATGAAAATTTGACACGGTTCCTCTGTCTCGTCTTTAATATCGAGACAACATAATCAATTGATTGATTGATTTATAGATTTTAGGCATACATGCCAAGCACTGGGGCAACTAAGGTCATTCAGCGCTGAAACGGAAACTGACAGTAAAAGTTAGAAAGGTGTAACAGGAGAAAAACCTGCAAGCAGTTGCACTGTGAATTGTTAGGAGTGTTAAGGAAAGTAAGATGGAAGAAAGAGAATATGAACGGAGGTACAGGAAAAGGAATGAAAGGGGTTCCAGCTGGGGGCCGAAGCGAACGAAACGAACGACCACGTGCGAACGACAAAGGCTCAATCAACGACGAACGAAGATGACGTTAGCAAGAACGAAAACTTTATAGGTCTAAGGCATCAATCAGAAAGTTACTGTACACTTCCAAGCCGGTTAATTCTTTCTTTTTCACTCTCTCGACATCACCAGCACTTACTAGACAACAAATACTTAAATTTGAAACGAGAGGGTTTTCGGGGTTGAGAAAGTATTGAACGAAAATGAAAGAAATGAGCAAAAGGTAAATTTAATTCACCAGCGAGATAATTCTGGGATCTTTGTAAGCAAGAGGGGCTTGGAACGCAGCACTGCGTGTGTGTGTGTGTGTGTGTGTATGTCTGTATATATATATATATATATATATATATATATATATATATATATATATATATATATATATATATATATATATATATATATATATATATATATATAGAGAGAGAGAGAGAGAGAGAGAGAGAGAGAGAGAGAGAGAGAGAGAGAGCTTAACATCACCGACCTCCAACTACAATTTCGTAAAACAACTGTAAAGTTTTCTTTCAGATTTAGATCTTTGTACTTCATCTCCTTTGCTTTCTGAATCTCACGATCTTGCTGTCCAACCACTCCAACTCCTCTTTTCTGTCTTAAGTGCTGAAAGACCGGAAGTGCCCCGGTGCTTGGCTTGCCAGCCTAAATTTCCCAGATCATAAACCACGCTCCTAAAGCTACAGTTACCTTCTGCTGATACAATAATCCCGTCCTGGAATTTCACACCATTCTAATTTCTGTGGTTTTAATCCTACCCAAGTTTTTTTATCATATTCCTCTTATACACTCTCCTTACTTCCTCTTCATTAAACCCACGTGTCTTAATTACCTTAATTGTATATTTTCTCTCAGACTATTTTCTCTAACTTCAACTTCCATCTGTCTTAACTTATGCTTCAACCAGCCAATGATCTGATACACCTCCAGTTAATCTTTTCACCATTACATACAGCAAGAAACTCTAAAGAAACTCTTTACCCCACTACTTCCTCTATCTCAAGTGTAATCATGTAAGCTTTACTTTGCGAACAATGTAATTCCAACAATCATGTCCATTTGTAAGTTCATTTCCACGAGACTATAAATTCTTCTATTCTCTGCAAACTGTTTTTGTATTTGAATCATCTGGAACAACGCCGTTTCAAGTTCTCCAAAACCAACAAAGTACAGATGCAGACTCTTCTAGTTCTCATTCTTTTTCTATCGTGCTCCAAACACAACCACTCGCTCAGGCCTCTGTGTTCCTGATAGCACAGGCATTTCCAACCTTCTTATATGGATGACCATTCTATTGCTTTTTTACAAAACAACCAAAAGTAAACTTGGAAATGAAGTGTTTTAATCAAATACACACGAAATTTTTGAACAAGATATTCACGCACGAAATAGCTAACGGTTCTTTTGAACATCTGCACCTCATGTCTCATACAAACTAATGCAAAAATATTGCTGATTACAAACATAAGGATTGTTTTTGTAGAAATTAAGCCCTTAAAGTGTACCTGATCATCCAGAATGTGGATGATCCAGAGTATGTGAAGATTGTTTAGGGAAATTCATCAATTGTTAAATTCTTTGTATAGTAGACAAGTTATGCAGTATACACATTACTTGAATTAAACTTACATTAGAGTTGCTACTGTCATACGTATGTGGATTTTCTAGATATTTTTCATTTGCATAAAACAAGAAAAAATAATGAATAAAATTAGCATCAAAGTAACACTTAAAATGTGCTATTATGAAATGACAACAGTGTAGCTTGATAACTGGCGAGAAGTTTTATGATGCGAAAATATATCTCTCTACCAGAATTAGCTGTGCAAGAGCAGTTGCTCCCAACCGCGAGTTGAACCACTGTGAAAGAGCACTGCGAACCAATGGTTGGGGGGAAGGGGGAGGGGGGAGCATAGTAGTGCTCTCCAGATACACGTAAAGTACCTGTGCTCTACACCTTGCAGAGTTCTACACCTTCAGTTACCCCATATGCAATTACACCCAGTGCTTCACAATTCTGCGCACAACGCCATTTCTCCCTTGTCTCGCAAGGATCAGTACATCCAGTTTCCTCAGTCTCAAGTTGCAGCCATAAATTTCTTCGCATCTGAGCCACAACCACGCAATCAGAGCTCGAAGATGCATCATCCTTTGGCATTTCTATTCTCTTTAAAAAACCACCGCGCCGCGGGCTATTTGGTGGCTGTTACATCATACAGGCTGGCAGGAATGCCATTACTTACTCGCATTCTGCACGAGTGAAAATGTGATCGCCACTGACCTCATAAGAGGAGGCCCTCCTCATCTGTCATTTAGGAGTGTTTCTTCCAACAAAGTACCAGTATTCTTAACTTCATTCATCTGCCTAAGATGTGATTTGCAACTGAACCCCAAACCACTGGCATTATATAAGGCAAATATCTTTTATCACTGAAAGTAAACTGATGTGGTTTCCTTTGGCCTCAAGAAATAAGATCATCCACGATTTAAGGGGCATTTCTTTAACCAAAGGATTCACAACTCTCTACTAGGTGCTGCTCTCCCTTTGGACTTGGTGCATTAGAATCCCAAGCCATTATTGGCACTGTCTTGGTCAGCATTAAATAGATATTATAGCCTACTACCGCCGAGGAAGCAGTCAAATGTTTCACTGACCTGATACACAAATACACAATATATATATATATATATATATATATATATATATATATATATATATATTATATATGATCAAGTCAGTCAAATATTTGACTGACCTTATATATATATATATATATATATATATATATATATATATATATATATATATATATATATATAAATATATTATATATAATCAAGTCAGTCAAATATTTTGACTTGACCTTATATATATATATATATATATATATATATATATATATATATATATATTATATATATATATATATATATATATATTATATATATATATAAATATATATATATATATATATATATATATATATATATATATATATATATATATATATATATATATATATATATATATATATATATATATATATATATATATATATATATATATCTCTCTCTCTCTCTCTCTCTCTCTCTCTCTCTCTCTATATATATATATATATATATATATATATATATATATATATATATATATATATATATATATATATATATATATATATTGTAAGTGTGTGTATGTGAATGTATATGTGAGCAAATTTATATACAGTACGTTTCTATATAAACCATTCTGCTTATAAATATCACAGTTATAACTGGAAAGAGGCCATCGGAAATTTCATTCTTTATTACCAAAAAACCTCCAAAAAGCGTGCAATGTTAAATTCAACGGGGGCAAAAAATTATATCAGCCGTTGCTAAAACACAAAGATTTTTTTTTTTCGACAAATGTTACAGAAATTGGTTAACCGTAAACAAGCTGGGAGAATTCTCGCCTTTTTTGCTCGCGAAGTGGACGATATTGCTCGTTTTCATGAGAGAGAGCGTTGCTGGCTTTAAACGAGTGTTCGGACTGTACCATTCCTGGACATTTAGGATTATATCATAAAACTCAATAGTCAATCCTTCAGTTTAATTTAGAATGATTTTTTCCTAAATAATTTTTGTTTGTGTGGTCAAAGAATTCATGGAAAACATCACCTTTAATACGTAAACTAAGATTAATATTTGAGCCTTCCTCCACAGAGAAAAATTGCAAAACTATTGTCTGCGCTTTTCACTGAAGGCTACAGATGTTTGTTTAGCAATCAAGATTTTTCCATGTGAGGAAGAGAGCAAATCTCTTCACTCTGGACACTTAAACCCGGTTCTTTAAAATGATTTCAACCAGAATGCTGAGTCACAGAGCTCGCCCGATATGTAAGCTCTGTAACGGGACACGAGAATGGAACGAGGCCCATAATCAAGATGATCGACCAAACGAGAAGTTAAGTTAAAGTGTTTCAGTTTCAGGTCTTCACCAAATTAAGGTGCTCAGAAGAACAACGTCAGCCTGGTTTCTACACTGCGGTAGTAACTGATCGTGATACAAAGCTAGCGATTTTTCATCACTCTGGGGGAGGCGCGAACTCTTGACAGCCAAACAGAATGCCAAGACTCGAACCAACATACCAGCGACCAGAAAGCGACGTTGGAATTGGATTATACAATTTAAGCCAAATGCCAAGCGCTGGGACCTATAAGGTCATTCAGCGCTGAAACGGAAACTGGGAGTAAGAAGGTTTGAAAGGTGTAGCAGGAGGCAAACCTCGCAGTTGCACTATTAAAAAAACTGTTAGGAGAGGGTGGCAAGTAAGATGGAAGAAAGAGAATATGAACGGAAGTGCAGTAAAAGGAATGAAAAGGGTTGCAGCTAGGGGCCGAAGGTTCGCAGCTGCAAAGAACCTTAAATAAAGAAGTTCACTGGAGCTGGAGTTTTGTAATTAGAATGACCCACTTCCAGTAGATTCTTGTTATTGAAGTAGATGTCTGAAACGGCCATTGCCACAAGATTTAGTTTTCTCTGGAAAACTAACCCAGCATCTCTGATGAAAGTCATTCTATAACGGGACTGACATTTGATGCACACTATCTGCAATACGTCTAACCTTCAGTTTAATTTAGAATGATTTCCTAGGTAATTTTCGTCTGTGGTCAAAGAATTCACGGAAAATATCACCTTTAATACGTAAAGTAAGATTAATATTTGACCGTTAAACGAATCCACGTCAGACTTGCAAAATCATGAATCTTACCCTTTGAACAACCATCCAATTAGGATTTTACTGGAAATTAATCATAATACGTTGAGAGACCTGAGGATAACTTTTAATATTGCCATTCTCTCTTTGTAATCTCATGACGAGTGCGGCGAAATTGGAAAAGCCTCTTTGAATATTATTCATTACGACGCATATTGCATTTTCGTTTGTCAGTGTAACAGTGAAGTATCATTCATACTGTGGGTGTGAAAATTTATTTTTTTGCCGTCATCTCCATTTTTGCTAAGAAAATTTCATAGCCTAATTGTACTCTGCTAGATATCGCATCAGATAAAGTACAATTAGGTTATGAAATTTTCGTAGCAAAAATGGAGGTGACGGCAAAAAAATCAATTCCCACATCCACAGTATGAATGATACTTCGCTGTTACGCTGACAAACGAAAATGCAATATGCGTCATAATGAATAATATTCAAAGAGGCTTTCCCAATTTTCCAATAGTTTGATCGTCTTAAATACTTTTGAATTTTCGCCTTTGCTATAGGGGCTTTTCCTTTCCTTAATGGCAATTTTAACACACTACACCTCTCTTTAGCCATTCTCAATTAGGCAGGCTTAACAGAGAGCAAAAGTTGTCTGAAGAGTTATTCACAATATGACAACCCCTCTACTTTTTTTTTTTTTTTTTGAGTTCTTTGGTTTTCCTTCTCTTGAACAGGAAATTATTCTTCAAGTATCAATACTAGAACAGAACATAGATTTTAGACTAAAGGGCCAGCGCTAGAACCTATGAATTCATTCAGCGCTGAAACGGAAGTTTACAGTATAAAAGTTTGAAAGGTGCAACAGGAGGAAAACCCCGCAATTGGACTAGGAAACAATTGTTAGGAGAGGGTGGAAAGTAAGATGGAAGAAAGCGAATATGAACGGAGGTACAGGAAAAGGAATGAAAGGGGTTGCAGCTAGGGACCGACGGGACTCTACAAAGAACCTCAAGTAATGCCTACAGTGCACCGCATGAGGTTCACAGACAGTACTACCCCTCTACGGGAGTATCAATACTAGAAAACTTTTTTAGTCTAGTTTCCGTCCTGTATGGTGTACCAGGTTCACCAAACTGATGCATTAACTTCCTGGATTTTAGTCAACTATAATGAGCCTGTCAATTATCCTCGGTGGTATTTAATTTCCTTATTAGCGTCCAATGGGCTCTCGTTTACTTGGTCTGACTGGAAGAGTTTATCTTTTTACTGGCCCTTATGACGTTAATTCTTAGTATCAACATTCAGCTGAACCTGGACCAGGAGGAAATAAATATATATATATGTATATATATATATATATATATATATATATATATATATATATATATATATATATATATATAGAGAGAGAGAGAGAGAGAGAGAGAGAGAGAGAGAGAGAGCAAATGGGAAAATAAGCTACTTTTTCACCCATGTTTAAGGACCGACGAAAATATGGTTCGTTGACATTCTACTTTTACGTGAAAGATTCGTCTCTTGAACAAAGTCGAGGAGGAATTCTTATCTCGTGATACGTTCATCTTTGGGAATGGGTAGATTTCTGTGGGTTTTCAGAGAGAATGTGAATGTTTCTGAGTTAACGAACGTTGTATAAATATATTAAAGGGCCCTAAAGCACAATGGTGGTGACTAGCTTAGTCTATCTGTCGGAACAGATAGGAATACAAGATGAACTAACCAAATAAGAAGTAAATCTAGACCTAACTGACAAACCTTCCAAAAGGCTATTAGGATCACGAAATATTAAATAGGCCCTAAGTTCAAAGAAGGGAGTTTACATTAAAAAAAGTTTACAGTGGGAATGATAGGGCCGAGAGCCAAGTGGGAAACACTCAAAAGTAACGGTATATACATCTTACAACCAAGATTGGTTAGTGCTGCAATATAAGAGATCATGACAATGGCTCATTACTGCGCATGGACTAGTCTCTCAGCGAATGAAAGAATATTACTTGTTCCCCTCCTCCACATGGAAAAGCTTATCAGAATTTATATCTGTAGTTAATGGGCTCCTTGATCCGTCTCTCCTTTTGGGAGATATGAATGTAGACAACCTTCTCAGTGGTCCATGAGGAAACTATCTTTGCTCTGCTATCAAGAATTCTAATGTGGGTATAATATATACAGGGCATTCGGCATTCGGTAGAAACCCTATTTCAGCAAATGAACTCTGTAAGCATTAAGGACTCAGGTACTGATTTTAGCCGAGACTATGGAAAATTTTTATATTGATGATTACTCTCGAGGTCCACCAGTCTGAAGGTTACCAAAGCAATATATTAATTCACATATAATCCACATTACTGATATCAGCTGGGAAATTTGTTCACATCGACAATGACACAGAACTCCTTGATACCATCCTTTTTACAACTGTCTAGCCCAGTCTAAGAACATGGATGCTACCCTTACAGGCTGGGCTAAAATATATATTAAGAACATCCCTAAACCGCGCAGGCTTTAAGGTTGGCCACTTAAAAAAAAATTCAATGGAAATGGGAAGGTATGCAAACGCACATGTTATAAGAAAAAAAATCTAAAACATGTTCTGTACATGCCACGGAATGTTGAAAGTGAATTTATCCAAACCTATGCAGGCCCTCTTTTCCAAGACACTCGGAAAATTATGCTAATTTTACCAGGTTATACATTTTTTTTTAATATTTTTTTATTTTGTACTATTATAATTACAGCTAATATCATAACAGATAAGAACTAAAATCGGTAACAAATTCTGAGTATATTTATGGTAAAATATATACGAGGTTTACTGAGATGGGGAGATGCAGTACCTTTTAGTGAGGTACGCATGTCTTTCCTAATATTCCTTTGTACTTTAGTTTGCAAATTTACAATTATAGCTGAACTACTATCATAAAAGATAAAAATTAAAACCAACAGCAATCCCTGGGAAAGTGCAGTACGCTGCCTCATGAAATCTCAATTCACACTTTGCCGACTCCAAATTAGTTCAAAATATACGACGCACAACTTTAGAATGGCTGGATAACAGCACCCACTTTATGCTGTTTGTTTGTTCTTCTTGTTTCAGCAGTTTCAGGTTCTTCTGCAAGTGCTTGCAGTGTTTACGGACAAAATATTTAGTAAAAAAAAAAAAGCAGTGGCAAATTAGATTTTTTTCGTAAAGCTCTTTTCCTAGACAGATTGAACGCCTCTTTGCCTATTTTTACCATATTTTGTGTTCAGTTTTAAAGACGCAAGGCGTGGAAGCAATTATAAAGTATATGTATGAGACTGAGTGAACTTCTTGAAGGCTTTTATCATGTTCATTTCTTTGTTAAAAACAGTTTACTACAATTGATATTTCTGGCACCGATAACCTTAGCTCCTGTAAGGTTAAAGAACGGGAAAAAACGGATAGACTGTGCTCCGCGTGAAGTAATTTCCTTCCGATTAATCCTAGTGGGATTATCTTTTAGTTACTGAAACTGCCGGTTAATTATCTCAACGTCTTAAAAGCGTATATAAGATATATACTTATTGATATACCACTACTTAAAAAAAGTTAAGTATATCTTAGTTTAACCAGACCACTGAGCTGGATAACAGCTCTCCTCATGCTGGCCCGAAGGATTAGATTTATTTTACGTGGCTAAGAACCAACTGGTTACCTAGCAACGGGACCTACAGCTTATTGTGGAATCCGAACCACATTATGACGAGAAATGAATTTCTATCACCAGAAGTAAATTCCTCTAATTCTTCATAGGCCGCTCGGAGAGTCGAACGCTGGGCCAACAGCGTGCTAGCCGAAAGCTCTACCCACCCCTGCAATGAAGAACTATACCACTACGTAGAAATAAAATTATGGCTACAGGTGATGAGGTGTATTTCATGAAAACTTTAACTTATCACGAGTCAGTTTATTCTAACCTACACGGCTGGGCATTAACAAAAAAATCTCAAGCTGCTGTTTGTAAACGGTTGGTGTGGAGAAATGACGTTCGAAATCATAGACTCACCTTTTTTTTTTTTGGACCGGTTATCAGTTTACGATATCAAGTGCAGAGTACCTAGGCAATGGTTTATACTGCATGTATACTAACACTGACATGCCCATACATTAACAAACACACGAATGTATGTATGCACGCAACAGCCACTAGAAAATGAATCAAAACGGCAATTCTGAGTAGATGAATATCAGCTGGGGACAAAACTCGGTCATGGATTGTTTCGGTATTTTGTGCTATACGCAAAGTTCTGTCATCTCATTTATATTTTACATTGTAGTTTGTGTACTGATTTGTCTCTCATGTTATTTCCTGTTTGTCTGGATATTTCAGTGGATATAAAACCTGCGACATTTTTTCTACCGAACTTTCCAAAAATAATTATTATTAGCGCCCAAGTTCGAGAAGACGAACTTCAACTTTCCACGCTTTATTTCTAGATTTCCTACCTTTGTAATAAATTCGCACTGACTAATCTTGACAGTCTGCTTAAAAATAACAGATCTCCTAACTGCTTCTGGAATGAAGCACGTTGATTTCCTCAGTTTATCATTTAGACCAGACGTCAGAAGCAAGAGGCAGGCAGATCTGTCGGAAGTGTGAGAGCGCAATTCCGAAAAGAAACAAATCCTGCGAGGAAATGTGAGGATGAGAATGCAATTCCTGTATCCCGAAGAACATAACGTTATAACTTAAGACCCACCTTCAGAGTCGGCTCTTTTCGCGGCTATATTGCTGTATGCGTCGCAATATCTTCCACCAGTCTGAATATGGAAATGAACCGAGTTTACGAGATAAGGCTTTGTGCCTTGTCGCTATGTTTTCATTTTACCTGATGAAATTCTATCAGCTCACGCACATATCATAAAAGAATAGATGGCAAAAATAATATTCCCTGAAATGCCCTTAAAAATTCACACTGCGAGTTAGACATCAACCGATTCCGTTTTGTTTCCTCGATATTCAGCAGAATTGCTACATCCAGTTCTATAAACAATGCGGAGAATGACAAATGCGAGACACTGAAACCTGTGCACTGCATGAGAGAAGACCTGTCACATCTTGGCGGCATGTGAGAAGATACGGGTCCTGCTGAACGAATAAAGCGTGAGACGGGAAAAGGACAAAAGGACAGAATGATAGAATGACACATTCAGGTTCTGAATCGCTTCGCTTGTTCCCATGATCACACAGCGAAAGACCGTCAACGTCCAAACATGTCTGACACGTTTCAGTATTCCTGTACAGATTAATTACGAAGAGGAATGGCTTCCGCTGCCTGTACGTGGATTAATGGCCCTGACCGGAAAACGTAATCAAACTTTCGAATAACTGAGAAATATTATTTCGTTGCGAGTGGTCGCTGTATTTAAACAGCACAGACGCAAACAACGATACACATATGCACGCGCGCACACACACACATATATATATATATATATGAATATTATATATATAAATATATATATATATATATATATATATATATATATATATATATATATATATAATTATATGTGTGGGCGTGTGTGCATATGTGTGTGATAACATCCAGTTCTTGGGGAGAGGAGGGGTTACAGGACGCTAACTGTATCTCGGCGAATCACCCGTCCGGAAGCAGGCCTACATCGAGAGCATTCCTCAGGCGAATGGAAGTACTGGGTGCTTCCGGCTAACTCCGTCACCATCGTTCCTCACTCAACTGCCAGGTGCTGGTACCAGGAAATAGACAGAGATGAAATATTAACTTAATGTTTCTGTAAAAAAAAAAATTACATAGGCAACCTCTGGAACGGCGTAAAACCCAGCAAGTTAACGCCTTTGTAAAAAAAAAAAATAAAAATTTGCAGACGTAACCTCTGGTGCTGTAAAACCCCGGAAGTTAGTGCCTCTGTAAAAATAAACAAGCAAAGGCAACCTCTGGCATGGCTTAAAACCCCAGAAGTTAATGCCTCTGTAAAAAAAAACTTGCAAGGGCAACCTCTGGCATAGAGTAAAACCCCTTATATTAATGACCCTGTAAAAAAATTGCAAAGGCAACCTCTGGCATAGAGTAAAACCCCTTATATTAATGCCTCTGTAAAAAAAAAACCTTGCAAAGGCAACCTCTGGCATGGAGTAAAACCCCTTATATCAATGGCTCTGTAACAAAAAAAAAAACTTGGAAAGGCAACCTCTGGCACGGCGTCAAGTCCTGGAAGTTAATGACTGTAAAAAAAAATCTTCCAAAAGCAACCTCTGGCATGGCGTAAAACCGTGTTAGTGCCTCTGTAAAAAAAACAAACTTGCAAAGGCAACCTCTGGCACTGGGTAAAGCCCTATAAGTTAATGGCTTTGTAAGAAAAAAAATTACGAAGGCAACCTCTGGCACAGTATATAACCCAATAAGTTAAAGCCTGTGTAAAAAAAAAAAAAACTTGCAAAGGCAACCTCTGGCATGGCGTAAAACCTTATATGTTAATGTCTCTGTGAAAAAAAAAAACTTGCAAAGGCAACCTCTGGCATGGCGTAAAACCTTATATGTTAATGTCTCTGTGAAAAAAAAAAAAAAAAAGGCAACCTCTGGCATGGCGTAAAACCTTATATGTTAATGTCTCTGTGAAAAAAAAAAACTTGCAAAGGCAACCTCTGGCATGGCGTAAAACCTTATATGTTAATGTCTCTGTGAAAAAAAAAAACTTGCAAAGGCAACCTCTGGCATGGCGTCAAAAACCTTATATGTTAATGTCTCTGTGAAAAAAAAAAACTTGCAAAGGCAACCTCTGGCATAACTTAAAACCCCATATGTTAATGCCTCTGTAAAAAAAAAATGCAAAAGCAACCTCTGGCATGGCGTAAAACTCTGTAAATTAATGCCTCTGTAAAAAAATAAACAAGCAAAGACCCTCTGGCACAGCATAAAACCCCATATGTTAATGCCTCTGTAAAAGAAAAACTTGCGAAGGCAACCTCTGGTATGGCGTAAAACCCCATATGTTAATGGCTCTGTAAAAGAAACTTGGGAAGGCCACCTATGGCACGGCATAAAACCCAGTAAGCTAATGCCTTTGTAAAAAAATAATTAATACAGAGGCATACTCTGGTGAGGCGTAAAAACCCCATAAATTAATGCCTCTGTAAAAAAAATTACAAAGGCAACCTCTGGCACTGGGTAAAGCCCTGTAAGTTAATTCCTTTGTAAGAAAAAAAATTATGGAGGCAAAGCGTAAAAGACTGCAAGTTAAAGCCTTTGTAAAGAAAAACTTCTTTTAATTTACAAATGCAACTGCTGGCACAGCGTAAAACCTTCCGAATTAATGCCTTTTTAAGAATGTTTTTTTCTTTTACAGGAGCAACCTCTGGCACGGGCTAAAACCCCATAAGTTAATGCCTTAATAAAAAAAAACTTGCAAAGGCAACCTTCGTAGTGGTGTAAAAAAACCTGTAAGTCAATGCCTTTGTAAGAAAAAAATTGAAGAAAAATTTACAGAGGCAACTTCTGGTGCAGCATATAACCCCATAAGCTGATCCCTTCGTGAAAAAAAAACTTGCAAAGGCAACCACCGGTGATGTGTAAAACCCTGTAAGTTAATGCCCTTGTAAAAAAAAAAAGCAGAAAAATTTTCATGGGCAACATCTAGCGCGGAGTAAAACCCACCTTTGTGAAAAAAAAAAAACTTGCAAAGGCAACCTCTGGTAGGGTTCAAACACTCATAAGTTAATGACTTGGTGAAAAAAATTGACATAGGCAAACTTAAACCTGTAAGTTAATGCCTTCATAAAAAAAATTAAAAACTTCAATAAGAAAACGTATAGCACGCCGCAAAATCCTGTAAGCTGATGACTTTCTCAAAAGAAAATGAAAAATAAAAACTTGCATTTACACACAAACACATACATACACACACATACACGCACATACACAAATATACACGCACACATATATATTTTTGTGTATGCATATGTATAATTTCTGGAACGAAGCGCTTGTTGTGAATGTTGATGACTGCAGAGTGAGCCAAGCTATATGAATAAAGTAATATCGTTATTTTCAGACGTATTTTCCTTTCATATGTGCAGACATTTCTTGTTCAATGAAGTATCCTGTTCATATATATATATATATATATATATATATATATATATATATATATATATATATATATATATATATATACTGTATATATGTAAATTAATTAATTTTACAATGCCCTACTAATTACTGAAAAATTTTCCACACCGCGTAACCTACACCTGTGCTTATGTACACTGGGGCATTGCTATTTATTATCGATTCATTTACATTTTCTGGTACTGAATAAACCTTTCTGATGTGCTCAGCTGGACTGAGTTTCAGAGTGAATTTCATAGTAAATTATTCTACTCCAAAAAAGTATAGCATAGGCCTATTATTTTACGTTGTTTTGGCACGACATATTTCTGTCAAGATCCTGTTCACTCGTACAATTTTGTTGTTGTTGACGCAGAACGTCTTTAAAATCCGTAATGCCTTCATGTATTGGCCCTAAATATTGTTATTTATTGGTTATATTTACCCAGGGCCCACTGTATGCACCTCACTAGATCAGGCAGTCAGTAACACAATGACTAGGCCTAATCCTGTGCTAACTATTTGAAAGCTTCCGGAGGTAAATTTAAAGGGGAATGCCTCAGTATTCTTTTCATGTTTAACAACGAAAAAGGAAATAAAAAAAAAACAGCAGAATCCTCATATGCATAAAAATAAAGAAATAAAATTTATATAAAAAAACACGAGGAAATAACCTGTATAAAAATATGAGGAAATAACATGTATAAAAATGAGGAAGTAACATGTATAAAAATATGGGGAAATAACATGTATAAAATTATGAGGAAATATCATGTATAAAAACATGACGACATACACGCATAAAAATATGATGAAACCCATAAAATTTAAGCTATGGTTGCTTCTTGTTATACGACTTCCTCTAACCACTATAACCTCTCCTAAAACCTACTACAGTTATGGAGGACCACGTGGGAAAGGGGTTTTATTTTATGTGGGGGAGGGGGGAACAAAACCAGTCATTAAGACCACTAGCTAACCTAACGAACCCTACTTTGTACTAGTAGTATGCTATTCCTAACTTAGGGCGCCGTATCTATCCCTAACCCGCCGCCACTATAAAGTCTGTCGGTGTCACATAAAGCTCACCTTAAACTGAAGGTTGGTAGAGATGAGCTGCTGCTTGCAACAGAAAAAAACGTTAAGCTTATGCGCAAGTTCCTTAATAAGTAATTTGAAATTGGAAGTAGCCGAGTAACCAACGAAATGTGCCTTCCTCCTGCCATACTTCGACAGAAATTTTTCATTACATCAGGCCACTTCCTCTCCACATTATTAGTAGGCCTATGTGCGTACGTGTTAGGACTGACGAAATTGACACTGTGGCTGACTGTCAAATGTTGGAAGCCTTGCTATCCTAGACTGTCGTACACACGCCAACAGTCGATGATAATTGTTGTGCCGGGCTTAATATTTTCTTTGATAACAGTCAGAAGTGCGATGTGAACTTGCGATCCCGAGTTTCTACAGGAATTACGAAGAATTCCCAATTTTCTTCGTGCGGCGAAGAACCCAAGAAATGACGACCTTATTATTATGAAAACCATTCCTGAATCCAGGGAACAGCCAATTTTAAATCAGTTTCAGTTTCCAATTCAACTTTCGAAAGCGACGTGCCCACAAAAATCGACACTTGAAGTGAGCAGCGCTTTCGTCTGCGCCCAAGAATAACGTACGGTTTGTCACAATTGAAAGCTCATTTTTTTATGTCTACTCGACACACTTCACACACGTAGGGCACAATATGCCACTTAAAATCAAGCTGTGTCTTTGGCATAAATTGTCTAGCTTTTCTGTGTTCCCACTATGTACAAAACAAAATTCATGAGAAACTTGAAGCAGTTTTCACATGAAGTGGAACTTTGGCATCTACCTTGCCTAGAACAACCGGCCACGGCCAATTCTACTAAGTAACTGAAGTCGTGAGACATGAAATGTATAGTTCGGCCGGAAAATTTGTAGAAAATCTTCGCCATTGGAAAAAAAAATTAGTTACCTGTCAAAAAATGTAAATGTAATTGGCCAAACATACAGCATATGGCGATTATAACTGCTCGACTTTCCTCTGCGGACTAAAGTTGTTACGAGGCTCATATGGGTAGACATCACGCTGAGCACAATTCAAACATTTAGAAAAAAATAAAAGTGGATGCTGTAAGAGAGGCGAGATTTTGATCGCCGATATGTCGAGTTTTATTGCATTTAACCAAATTATCTCACTCCCATACCACTGTTTACATACATTTCAACACTCTTCAAATACGCAAATTATTATATATCATTAACTGTGATCTTTACGCAGCCTTCTTCTTTACATTTACCAAAATGGGGAATATGGCAGCCTCAGGTCTGATTTACTAAACATGAGATTAATCAATATATATATATATATATATATATATATATATATATATATATATATATATATATATATATATATAAGCACACACGTATATATATGTCTTCGCAAATGTTTGTTGGTGTGTGTGTGTGTGTGTGTATATTTATCCAGCAAAGAAATGGCACTTGAAATTAATGTATGCTTCAAATGCAGCTCCAAAAAACTATTTGAAATGAGACATGCGTATTTCTCCCAACGCCTCTCCCCTTATAACGTTGCATGAGATTTCCTCTCTGGTATATTTATTTAATCTAATATTTAAGGATGAGGTCGTTAGTCTTAAATCCATATCTACCCTGACTACAGTCCACTGCAGTAAACAATTCACTGAGCAATTCACTGCTGAGGTCGTTTCAAGATTTTTTTTTGCGGTTTTAACAAAATGTGATCGCAATTCAAATTTAAAAATTTGGACAGAACGGAATTATCTTGATTTGCGTTTTCCAACTGTTCTTTGGTTGTTGGATGTTGCAAGCAAAACAAAAGAAAAAAAAAAACCTTAAATGGAAAGTAATATTTGATCATTTACATGAAAATGGGTTTTGCTTTGTGGAGCCGATCAAAGGTAGTACCAACGCTAACACGCTCTTAATATTTTGTCATTATTCGAAAAGTATACTCTTCAACAAGTCACTAAACTCTGAACACTATTCCGTGTTGTTCCAGAATTGGAGGGGTAAATGAATTTTGAAATTCGGCATTTATTATTACTATACATCTCTTGGAAATTCCCTTTGGGATGAGATTTCATTTCTTTTATAACTAATACATAGTAAACCGTGCTTAAATAAAAAAAAAATTGCATTTCTCTCTTAATATAATACTAAAATGTTTTACAATATTTAATTAGGGTAGAATTTTGAAACAATAAAAATGAACCACTAAGTAAATGGCATTTAGTTCAAGGAAATCAACTTGCAGTATTTAAATACTTCAGAGCACCCGTAGGTGGGGGTGGGGCGGGGCGGTAGCGCCGTCAGTGCACCTCATGCGGTGCACTGTAGGCATTACTTAAGGTTCTTTGCAGCGTCCCTTCGGCCCCTAGCTGCAACCCCTTTCGTTCCTTTTACTGTACTTCCGTTCGTCTTACTTTCCAACCTCTCCTAACAACTGTTTCATAGTGCAACTGCGAGGTTTTCCTCCCGTTACACCTTTCTAACCTTTTTACTGTGAATT
>NC_089751.1:45995616-46013116 GCF_040412425.1 Macrobrachium rosenbergii | reverse complement strand
CATGCTCTCCAACTGGTACAGGAAAGCGAATAGGTAAATAAAAGGGCTCCATGCTTTCAAACTGCCCGTCAGGCAAAGTGAATAGGTAAATAAAAAGGGCTCCATGCTCTCAAACTGCCCGGACCAAAGCGAATAGGTAAATAAAAAGTGCTCCATGCTCTCAAACTGCGTATGGGCAAAGCGAATAGGTAAATAAAGGGCTCCATGCTCTCAAACTGCCCATACAGGGAAAGCGAATAGGTAAATAAAAGGGCTCCATAATCTCAAACTGCCCGTACAGACAAAGCGATAGGTAAATAAAAGGGCTCCATACTTTCAAACTGCCCGTATGGGCAAATCAAATAGGTAAATAAAAAGGGCTCCATACTCTCAAACTACCCATACAGGGAAAGCGAATAGGTAAATAAAAAGGGCTCCATGCTCTCAAACTGCTGTACAGGGAAAGCGAATAGGTAAATAAAAAGGGCTCCATGCTCTCAAACTGCCCATACAGGGAAAGTGAATAGGTAAATAAAAAGGGCTCTTTACTTTCAAACTGCCCGTACGGGCAAAGCGAATAGGTAAATAAATAGGGCTCCGTGCTCTCACACTGAAACTGGCCGTACAGGTGAAGCGAATAGGTAAATAAAAAGGGCTCCGTGCTCTCATACTGAAACTGGCCGTACAGGTGAAGTGAATAGGTAAATAAAAAGGGCTCCATGCTCTCAAAGAGGTAAAATACGGTCGCCTTTTTCGTCTTTCTCACCTCTGATGTTCTCTAAACTTGATTAACTGATTATGTCTCATTTAAACTTCCGTCTCTTCCTCCCGCCATATTCCCTAAATAAACTGTAAAATTATTTCTGTTTAACTAGGGCTTTATGGTTTCGAAAGTTAACGAAAACTTTCTCTTTTATGATTTATTAGGGACACTTGTTTGGGATGTATGAGCACTGAATATTTACTTTTGATTCTTGTGATGCAATTAAGTTTCTTTGACCTTTTTCTCTATGGAAAGTTTCAGTCTTTTGATTAGCAATTAAAATGAAGGCAGTGTAAAATTTGTATCCTGAGTAAAAATCAGTGCTGTAGTCCGAGATCAGGTCAAGGTCCAGTCTGCCCTGCTCCGAAGCCGGTCTATCCTGCCAGTAAAGTGTTCCTGTCATTTGATTCATCTACGCTCTTCTCATGCCTCACTTAAGCTTCCAAAATTACTAGAATCTAGAGGATCTGTGTGGAAACATATATTCACATTTTCATTTATCATCCAAAAGGCGTGATGCACTTAAAGAATTCCAGGAATTTCTTAATACTGACAAGCATGAAATCTTGAGAGCCGGACACACGCGATGGCTGTCAATGAAAGCGTGTGTTGATAGGATACTGGAGCAGTATGATGCACTACATCTGTATTTTCATAATGCTGCATTTGAAGATCCCACACACACACACACGACAGCATTTTAAGAAGCCTGAATAACAAATTTACCAAAGCTTACCTGGAATTTATGTCCTTTAACCTTGGCAGACTGGTGTCATTCAACCTGTTCTTTCAAAGTGAACAGCCATTGTTACAGTGACTAAAGCAAAAAGTGTCTGATCTAGTATCATCATTGTGTTTAGATTTCATGCACTGCTCATATATCAGAGAGATTGATATTGATAAAATTAACCCTAAGCAAGACCAGCAATATATTCCTCTCAACAAAGTTTACACTGGTATTGCAGCAACAGATACCCTGAATAGTATAATTCAAGACATCGGAAAGAACCACCCAGATGTGCAATTGTTTTTCAGTCATTGTAGGGAATTTCTGATAGAATGTGTACATCAGATTCTGTTCAGGTTTCATGATCTTGATAGGTTGGACTTCCTTGAATGCCTGTCTCCTTCCAGCGCATATAGTATGAAAGTGCCATCTTTGGTGCATTTGTTGAAACATGCCATGCCTTAAAGACACTGTTGATGTCCAAGCTTTGGACAATGAATGGAGGCATCATGCTATGTGCTCAAATGTTACTGGTGATATGAATATCCAAGATTACTGGAGGTTCATCTTCAAGGAAAAAAGTGCACCAGGAAAACAGATGTACCCAGCCTTGGCAAAAGTAAAATATCTCCTTTTTTCATTGCCATTTTCTAATGCCTCAGTAGAAAGGGTCTTTAGTTAACTCAACCTTATCAAGAAGAGATCAAAGAACAGCTCTCAAACATGAAACTCTCTTAAGCCTCATGACTTCCAAACTGTGGTTGCAGCAAAAGGGAAGCATAGTGGCTGCTGGATTCGATCCCCCAAAAGAAATGTTGCAGCTTTATGAAAAAATGAAATCAAATTTATGGGATGAGAAAAGTAGCTACTTTGCGTAAGAAATTTTTTGAAGAAATTAGTAGAGAGATTAATGCCTGAGTGAGACTGAGTAGACATTAGGAGTAAGCCTCTAAAGGATTCTTTTTTTATATACAAAATGTATGATTTATTTGCAGGATGTCTTATCATCGATAATTTACAGCAGTACCAAAGCATTAGGCCTATTCTTTTTTCATATTTAGATTTATCTTCAGTTTTTTTTACAGCATCAGCATTCTGTTTTCATATTAAGAATGTATGATTTATTTGTGGAATTTTTCTTTTTTGCACACAATATTATCAAAAGAATCTCTCTTTATATTCAGAAAGTAGATTATTTGTAGGAAATTTTTTCTTTTAATAATTTACAGCATTACCAAAGGAGTCTATTCTTTTATATTCAGAATTTATAATATACATATGCAAAGTTTATTTTCTTACATAATTTACAGCATTAACAGAGGATTATTTTTTCATATTCAGAATGTATTTGCAATTTTTTTAATTCTCTAAAAAAATCAGCCTTTATGTAATTCACATCATTACCAAAGGAATATTTTTCTTCTCCAAATTCCAGAATTTATGGTTTATTTTTAAGATTTTTTTTTTATGAACGTAATTCACAGCATTTATCTCAATATCCTAGGGCCAAATATATTCATATATGAACAAAACGGCAAGTTTAAGGAATTTTAGACAATGAGCCTAAGGAATTTTTGTGGAATCTGAGGAATTCTTGAGACCCGTCTAAGGAATTTCAGATTCTGAGTGTGGAAGCCCTGGTCTAAAAGACGAACAGAATAATCCCCGATAAAATAGATTCGGAAGATGATTTGACTCATGCTATAACTAAACGAGTACAAATCACACTACACTTTACTGGGCATTCAAAAACATACGGGACATCTGAACAGTTTCTAACATATCTCCACTGAGAAACTTTTATTTCACTGGAATGCTGTCTCAGCACATGTGAAATTTGGCGCCAATGATAAATTAGCGCCAACTTGAACCGTACAAATCAAGTAGGCAAACACACCTGAACAAAGTCCGGTTTCCATTGAATTACATCGTTAACATATTTTCAAACAAAAAGTGAAAGATATATATATATATATATATATATATATATATATATATATATATATATATATATATATATATATATATATATATATATACATACACACACGCACACATGTTTGTGTACATATATGTTGATAGTGATGATGGTGAAGGAAGCCAGCGTACATTTCTTCCTTTTTAATGAGACAGATCTGGATACAAGAGGTCTTGGGTGTCCTGCTTGCTGCCTCTCTCTCTCTCTCTCTCTCTCTCTCTCTCTCTCTCTCTCTCTCTCTCTCTCAGCTTTCACATGACACACCTACACACCTGTACTAGCAATTGCAAACTTGCAAATTAGTTATTACTACCAACAAAAATATCGTTAAACAATTAAGTGTTGAAATTAGTAATGAATATTCATTTCAAGATAACATGCATCAGTATAAACGAGCTTAACTCTCAACCGCTGTTGTATTCTAAATTAATAGACTTGTCAAGTAGGTTTGTGCCATGGATACACGGTTCTAACTGGGTCTCCGCTTTAATCAACATTATTCCACCTGGTATTTAAGCCTCTTGTTCAATAAACGCTGGCGTCTCTCACAATTCCCATGTTTAAGAAAATCATCATCTACGCTTCTCCATTTTTAACAAACTTATATAATTCACCTTTTGCGGCTGATTGTGTTGACATTGATCGTTTTTTCAGTCTCATTTTCTTTGTTGAAACACCGTGAGTACGCCTTTTACCTTACTCAGGCTCGGCCACTTACTTAATACAACAAATGGTATATATTACATTTTTCTACTTTATTCTTAAACTCCAACATTGTTATTATTACCCGTGATGTGTTTACACCGATTTGTGAATTATTTAGGGAATGATGAAATTTTTTATACTATTTATTTCACAGCATTCCCGCTTCAAGAGTAATTAAATGTTTAGCCTCTTCTCGGAAGCAGGCCATACTCGAAGGCACTGGATATTCTTCAGTAGAACCAAGATTGTTGACCGAGCTTCGGCCTAATCCTATTTCAAGGCGACACTGATCGAATACTGAACAGAAATGCCTCCCAGCGATAGACACGAGTCTTCCCTATGGCCAAAGGAAACTCTTGTATATACATCAACACCTTTTTTTATTGTTTACGGTAGAAATATGCGTAGAGATTTTCCTTTCAAATTTCGACTTATTTTTTAAAAATTATTTTCGTAACTTTCAAATTTTATTTAAAAGAATTCTGTACCTTATATTAATAGATAAAGTAACTGTGTGGTTATTTAAGATCTTAATTCGATGAGAAGTGTCGAATTTCGCACATTTTTCGTCCGTTATTATTATTATTGGCAAGATGAACCCTATTCATATGGAAACAAACCCACAAAAGAATCTCCTTATATTCTTCCATTTGGATCCCGGGCTTTGCAATGACAAGAATATCTTACAAGTGTGGAGAATTTGAGACGTTAAGAAGGTAATGTGGTTATTGCAATTACGTACACGTGCACACAAATGCACGGCAGAGTCGTTACCAGCTCAAACCTCTCTTGAAAGCACAGTGCAGTGGTAAAAGTAATGGCGTTACCAACGTCGTTGGTTCTCACTGGTCAGTGGATCGAATCCGCGAGGTGACGAACCACTTCTCAATTTTAATTCTCCTTCGGTACATATTTCCGAGGTGGAGCGAATTGGATGTTAAACGACATTTGTAGCTTAATGTATGTGAATATGTAAAAATGTAATGGTGATGAGATAAAAATGCATGTGTATATATATATATACATATATATATATATATTTATATATATACATATATATATATATATATATATATATATTTATATATATATATATATATATATATATATATATATATATAATATATAATTATATATATACATATATAAATATACATTATATATATACATATATATATATATATATATATATATATATATATATATATATATATATATATATATATATATATGTGTGTGTGTGTAGAATCTACTGGTCACTTCTTACCAGATACATATGTAATTGTAATAGCCGCAATGCCCTCTTAACTTCTCGAATTCTTGGTGCTTTTTTTTATACGCTTGTCACTACAAAGGCTTAATATCCAAGTGCAAGAATATTGAAGTAGTTATGATGTCCAGTAGCGCATCTAAGAGGGCATTGTTGCTATTAGAATTACATTATATATATATATATATATATATATATATATATATATATATATATATATATATATATATATATATATATGCATTTTATCACATCACCATGACAATTTTGTATTCAGAAACATTAAGTGCATATATATGTATATATATTTATATATATAAACTTATTGATTTAATTAATTAATTCATCTATTTATTTCTATATGGGGTCTTTCGATGAGCGCCCTAACCTTCATATTTTAATTCTTCAGAATCAAGGAGCGAGATGTAATAACAGATTTCAATTACCATATTAATGAGATTACGGAGGGGTTCCAACAATGAATGAAAATACGCTTGTGATATTTAAGCATTAGTGTTTTAGGGATCAAGCCCTTGTAATTCGCGAATAATTTTCTCCTATTAATTTGTCTCGCATTTTTTCTTCTCAGTCTTATTCGGTAATGAGAAATATTCCGGGAAAATAGATTTGAATATTCTATACGAATTTAGAAAGGGCTTCATAGAATATTCGTTGAATATTTTCGATACTTTGAAAAAAAAAAAAGTTTTTATCTGAACTTGCAGTTTGTTTCTTGTGTTTATCCATAAATGTGAGTGGAGAGTTTTGTTCACCTACTGACTGTGTACTGGTATGAAAAGTACCTATATCCGTTCGCAGATCAAACTAATTTAGCTGGCATCTGTCATTGAAATTGTTCCCTAAGATTAACTGAAAAATATAATAATTTGTTTTTCCATCCTCAATTCTGGAGCATTTGTGACGTATCAAAATACACATGAATATTTGTGAAGCCCCTTTCTACATCAGTGTTGCGATTCCTGTTCTCGATTTTCCCTATCAGTTCCTAAGAAGCAGTTTCTTATGAACAATACTCTCTGAATTTCTATCTGTACAGAACAGCCTCAGACCTGCCTCCAAATCTTTAATGTAATCCTTTTTTTCACTCACTTTTTTTTTATACTGTTGTTACATAACCATCTACCCACCCTACAAGTGGGTCTTGAATAGTGACTATTCCGGATTTAGTAACTTTCTGATTTCATAATTCCATTGCTTTCTCCATTTATTGCCTCTTCCTAATCTCTTGTAGCCATAAAAACTCCAGCAACTCCGATCACATCCTTGAATCTGGCATACTTTGAATACACTGCCTTCAGCCCTGCTCAGTTTGAATGATTTCTGATATTAGAAAATTCTGGATTGGACAATCTGCAACCAGTACGATGACTAACACCTTTATGTGAATCTGCTCTGACCCTCAACAATCGTTTAGTCGATCCCACGTAAGTCCCCAAATTACATCTGGGGCAAGTATATTTATATACGACAGACGATTGCAGAAATCGTTCAAATATATGTAATACAAGTATTAATTATTCTGACTTCTCTGTTTTGGGCCAAACAAGTCATCCACACGAACTGCTCATTCTAGAATCGTTATTCATAAAACAGCTAGTTCCTAAGTTGAACTCACACACCACCTCTGTTCAGTTGTATCTGGCTTGAGCCAGTTTTCTTTGCTGCTTTCCTTTTCCCTTTTAGTCATTCAGTCCTCAACCTTTTAGTCTAGCAGGTGCTTTTTATGAACTGTCTTGTTTTAATGTATATTTATATAGCATGTTGAGACTCGTGAAGTCGTTAGTTTTATTCCATGTATTTTAATTTGTAAATTTTCTTTTGTAGCCTTGATGATGTAACAATGTGTTACGAAACGCGTCGGCAAATAAATACCACCTACAGATGACCGACTGTCTCCTTGTCACCCTGTCCTGAGATATATATATATATATATATATATATATATATATATATATATATATATATATATATATATATATATATATATATTATATATATATATATATATATATATATATATATATATATATATTTACGTATGTTGTAGTCTCATACAGGAAGTTTCTAAGTTGTTTCAGCACTTTGGTCTGGATTGCACCTCTTGTGGGTGGAGAATATCTAGAGTGAATATGTGAAGAGTATATTAAATGGTATTTGGTGCTTAATGTTTGTGAATATACAAGAGCCACATGGGTACACACACAAACACACACACACATTATATATGTATATATATGTATATATACACACACATTATATATGTATATATATATATATATGTATATATATATATATATATATATATATATATATATATATATATATATATATATATATATATATATATATATATATGAATTGCAATACTTACCTGTTTTGGCTTCAGCAACACTCCCTGAAATTAAAAAAAAAGTGTAAAAAAGTAGAAATAAAAAAAGTAACAACCTTTTTCACCTAACTCCGTTTCCTGAACATTTCTCGACACTGGAAAAAGGAAGACAACTAAAAGTAAGTCGTAAGATTACTGACCACTCCGAAATGTAGACACCATTTCCCAGAGCGTTCATTAGGCAAATTCAATTACAGGTACGGTGAGCCGAGTAAAAAAAAAAAAAAAAATGGAAAAATTCTGGGTCAAACAACCAACATTTTCTCTGCGTGTTAGAACGCATGCCACCGAGAATTATGTTCGCAAGTAAGGGAGCGAGAATTGTGTTCGCAAGTAGGGGAAAGAGAGAGAGAGAGAGAGAGAGAGAGAGAGAGAGAGAGAGAGAGAGAGAGAGAGAGAGAGAGAGAGAGAGAATCCAGTGCAATAAGAGACTAGATGCAAAACTGATGTGGCACGTGCTTGCAATTGTAATATGTTTAAAACAATCCAATAAGAAGGAGAAGACAAACCGTTCAGAAAACTTTTGAAAATCATGTCGTCGGAAGTCAGGTGTCTGCAGCCGAGTTGTTTACGAGAGAAAATGATAAAAGAGAAAGCATAAGCCTTTCATACTCACAGAGACAAAGGCACACAAACTCATGCGTGTATGAATATATACATACATATGTATATATATGTATATACAGTATTTATACATATATATTTATATATATGTAGGTATATATATGTATGTATATGTATATATATACATGTATATGTATATATACATGTATATATATGTGTATATATATATATATTATATACATAAATATGGTACATTATAGTATAATAACAAACGTAAAAGATTTTTTTGCATTTTTTATTTGTTGGTTTGAAATGTTATTTTAGCACGCGAAGAATATTCCAGAGGAAGGAGTTCAACACTCTTTGCAATGTAAGTTCAGTTTAAGTGCTCAAGGTTGCACTTACCCTGATGTTCAGTCATTGTAATACACTTGCAAGTGGTTCCTTTGCTTCCTGTACTAAATGAATCTGTTCGTTTTCTCACAGCAAAACCTTTCCCATATGTCTACTTAGACTCCGTGTTAATTCACCATCAACACTGACATACTGATGTGAGCATTAACATGCTTTCTAACAATAAATTCTACTTTAGAGAATTATGATAAGTTTTTATAGGCGAGAACTCCATCAAGATCCATCAGGGGTTTTAAAGAGTATCTCTGGATATTACACTTAACAATTCATTAAAAAAATTTGAGATTCAATAAGAATAACAATATCATCACAAACAAAATAATCACAATAATAATAATAATAATAATAATATATAAATGATGATACGAAAAGGAATCCAAATGGAACACAAAATAACACACAAAGATACATAAATGATGGAAATTAATAAAATATAATACATATTCAGCTTTGAAAACCACTCAGACTGTTGACGTCATACATCAGATGGGATGTAAAGTTGCACAGAAACAAAATAAACTAAAGGAGCGCGTTCATACACGGCGAGATTGGAACAATGGATTTTACTCTACCATAGAAGGACTGACCACAGCCCAGGAATTAACGTCGTCACGAACAAATCAAATTAAAAGCAAAGGGGCGAAACTTTGTGTTGGTATATCACTCTCTCTCTCTCTCTCTCTCTCTCTCTCTCTCTCTCTCTCTCTCTCTCTCTCTCTCTCTCTTTTACAAGCAAGAGGTGTGTATGGCATGACTGCATTGATTTTGGTTTAAGAAGCAAAATGCAACGCCTTATATAGTTACAGATTAGCTATGTTAAATACAACAGAACTTTATAATAACTTTAACACAAGGCACAGAACTGAATGAGAACAGTTATGCTGAATACAAAAGAACTTTATATTACCTTTTACGCGAGGTGTAGAACTCTAAATGAGAACAGTTGTGCTGAATACAAGAGAACTTTATATTACCTTTTACGCAAGGTGTAGAACTCTAAATGAGAACAGTTATGCTGAATACAAGAGAACTTTATAACACCTTTCACAAAAGGCATAGAACTCTAAATGAGAACAGTTATGCTGAATACAAGAGAACTTTATATTACCTTTTACACAAGGTGTAGAACTCTAAATGAGAACAGTTACGTAGCATACAAAAGAACTTTATACCTTTTACACAAGTCACAGAACTCGAAATGAGAACAGTTATGCTGAATACGAGAGAACTTTATATCACCTTTTTCACAATGCATACGACTCTAAATGAGAGACTTTTGTGTGATTACACTCTCGGGTCGAAATCTCGCTTATAGCAATTCAAAGCAATCTACACAGAAAAAACACCACAGACTTATCAATCAGGAATCTATCTTTAGTGCTTCTATGATCTTGTCCAAAGATTTTAGGTTATTCAAGCATGCAAAGCATCCACTATAAGGAAAACTCTTGGCCTAGACAATTACATAAAGATCTGCTTAACATAGAGAATTAAACATTTCTGCTTCTGACTGCCTTATCAAACAGTCAGAAGCAGAAATGTCAAAAATACCTCCATATAAGGAAACGACGATCGTCGATGGCGTCGTCTTGAGCCCCGTCCCATTCAGTGGTATATAGGCTCCCATAGGATCGCCCTAGGGGGGGCAGAGAGGAAGAAGGGCAGAGTGAAGACCGAGAAAAGGCGGGAGAGAGAGAGGGACAGTGCGTTTGAAAGCCCTTGGACTCCCTTCGAGATAGGAAAACAAGTAACTCAGTTTTGTAATATTTGAAAGGATGCTTGATTATAAGTGTGATACAAATAGATCCCAAAATGATGGCCACTTGTTAGCTTGCCCTGAACTCGCTTCTATGTTGCTCTGACCTCTCTTTATTTCAGACCATGCCAGACTGGAAGCTTCTACTAGTTTTGCGACGAAATCTTGCTTCGGCCGCGTCGATTTTACCGGAACCGTTGATGACTTGCGATATCGAAAAGCGAAGAAGGACCCAGGGCAACACTGCGCTTATTGAAAAAAAAAAAAAACAAAGAATTTCAAGACACACTGAAAAAACTTCTTAAAAATTAACCTTCGACCTACTCCAGTTTTTCATGACTTCCAAAGGAAGAATTGAGAGTATCTTTGATAAAGGTCATAGACGCTACCAAAGCTTATGACATCCTTCAAGGAGTCCATCATCTTCAGCAACTCTTTCCTCTGAGTAACTGCCTGCCATTAATATTCGTAGGAATATGAAAGGAATGTCGGGGACTGGCTCTTGAATTTCCCAAGCCGAAGGATGCCATCTGGGTTATGAAGGTACGACTTCAAAGAGAATCAGAATATTAGGTCTTCAAAGGCTTCGACTAAGCACAGACAGAAAGCAGAAAACTTTCCATGCTGAGCATTTAGGTAAATGCAAGCACTCGACTCCCATAAAAGGGGAATAAACAGCTCGCCTCTGACAAAGGAAGAGGAGATCCAAGAGCACTCAAATAGGCTAATATTTCTTAATACCAGGCAGAAGGAAACTGTTTATGAATGCTGCAGTGTAACTCAGCAGTCTCTCATGTCTATATATTTTTTTATATATAAAAAAAATATATATATATGTATTATATATATATATATATATATATATATATATATATATATATATATATATATATATATATATATATATATATACACATTATTTTACATATAACACTGATGAACAATATATATATATGTATATATATATATATATATATATATATATATATATATATATATATATATATATTGTAATGAATATATTTAATTTTTTTATGGTAAACTTAACGCAAAGAATTTTTCGTTTTTTATTGTTCAAGTATGAAGAATCATTTGTGCTTTCTTTCCACCTGCTGCTGTTATGTAGTTTAGGTACCACACCCATGAGGTTGTTTGGTTATCTGTTTTCATATGCGGTGGTTTGGTGTTTGGCGGTCAGGAGGAGAGGAAGGACAATAAAGTACCGGATGCCACATTCAAATTGTATAGAAAATAAGACTGATTTCGACTTATATGAAAAACGCATAAGATTCCATGCTTTTCTAAAATCATGTAGACTACTCAAGCTTTCAAAAATGATGGCAAGTCCATACAACCCCGTAGCTCGGAGCCAGGTACCTTATGGTCACAGTACTCGCTTATATGGCGGAGTGCATTGGTTGCACTTTATTGCTTCATACGCTGGGAAAACAGGCACGTGGGTATGGCAAAAACTTAGTGCACTTTTCCCCATTTCAAAATTATATACAACAGGACAGTAATCTGCATATCCTGGTGACGTGTCATTTATGCGTATCCTATCATCTTTTAAACATAAATTTCCCTCTTGGCAAATATCATACCAAAAAATCAATATATTGTCTCATATTCCATGCTTTTTGATAGATACCAATAATTAAAGGAGCTGGAAGAAATGGATTGTGATGGGTTAACATGACAGAAGAAATCTACATTTCCAACAAATGTCAAAACCTAAAGTTTGCCTGGAAATACAGATCTGAGCTCGTCAGTATGAGGAAAATTCGTGACGCAATCGAGAAAATAAGAAAACAAAAAATGCTCCGACGTTTCCTCGGAGCAATCGCGTTTTCTGTACAGTGCATAATCAAGGCCACCGAAAATAGATCTGTCCTTTGGTGGTCTCGGTATAGTGCTGTACGAGTCGCGGCCCACGAAACTTCAACCACGACCCGATGGTAGCCTGTACTATAACGTTGCCAGACGCACGATTATGGCTAACTTTAACCTTAAATCAAATAAAAAATACTGAGGCTACATGGCCACAATTTGGTATGTTTGATGATTTGAGGGTGGATGATCGACATACCAATTTGCTGACCTCTAGCCTCAGTAGTTTTTAAGATCTGAGGGCGGACAGAAAAAAGTACGGACGGACAGACAAAGGCGGCACAATAGCTTTCTTTTACAGAAAAATAAAACCATAACGTGATCGAAACTTCACTAATTTGCTGAGCTATCGCTTGAGGATGATAAAATGTGGAAATTCCAACCCAACAAGAATAGTCAACGTGCGGTACAAGAAGTAAATTTGTAAAGTCAATTTAAGCATTTTCAAAGTTTTCGTTAAAACGTATAAAAACTTGTCTACGCAAAACAGAGTGCGCGCGTGTGCATCTATATGTTTTGTAATTCTATAAAAAACGAATTACGTGAACTTTGGTAACCGTAATGAGTGGAACCAAATCTAATAACCACGCAAGTGGCTGTATATTGCTGAAGACCTCTCTTCCATTACATGACATCCTCCACTCTCTGGCTTCATACACTAATGGAGCTATTTGTCAGCCGCGCCATAATTAGAGAAGGGGCATTTTTGGATGGACAGCCGTAAATAACCTGTAACACCATTAAGACCTTGATGAGGTTAATTGCTCAAAGCTGACTTTGGATTAAGCAATCTTGACGCGATGCTTCGTATAAAGTATAACTGCGAATACAAAGTAGGAGAAAATGGTGGTTTGCAGGAAAATATATGTGTAAACAATACACACACACACACACACACACACACACATATATATATATATATATATATATATATATATATATATATATATATATATATATATATATATATCACTGTTGCTAAATACACCTTCTCAGAATACCAACCAGTAGCATGTTAAACACCTCTCAAACACTGTCATTCTCCTTTATGTTGCACACATTCTCACTCCCAGGCCGTTGAGTTCCCGTCTTTGCAGTACCTCCTTCATACTTTCTATCTCCATTTCTGGACCTTCTCTCCTCCATCCATAAAATGGTGCTGAATTGTCAATCATTTCCACCAGTTGATAGTCCTCTATTCTTTCATCATGATCAAGCCTTCTCAGTCCTCTTTTCTTTCATTATGATCAAGCCTTCTCAGTCCTCTATTCTTTCATCATGATCAAGCCTTCTCAATCCTCTATTCTTTCATCATGATCAAGCCTTCTCAATCCTCTATTCTTTCATCATGATCAAGCCTTCTCAATCCTCTATTCTTTCATCATGATCAAGCCTTCTCAATCCTCTATTCTTTCATCATGATCAAGCCGTCTCAGTCCTCTATTCTTTCATCATGATCAAGCCTTCTCAATATACACTTTACATTAACCCTCTAGGTACTTCAGAATGTTACTCTTTTTCAGTTATACTTCTATCTTCCATTTACATTCACCATCCACACTTCAGTTCCTTACAGTACAGTTGTTCCACAATCCCTTCATGCATTCCACAGAAACTCTTTGTTTCTTCTCAATCTTTTGTGCTCAATCTCCTGCAACTTTTGCTTCACCTATTCTGCAAATCAAGCCTTTCTCTTGTCCTAGCCTCATCCAAAGCTTTTACCCTAAAGTTCTTAAAAGAATCCACTGCACCCATTCTCATATGGCCCATACTACAATTCACAACTCGGTCTGCTTAGCTATCATTTACACTCATTTCCTCACTCTTATTCACTCGTGTTCTCAACTTTCTTCTTTTGCAAAAACTTTCAGAATTTTGCTAATTTCTGAATTTCTCTTCACTATCCCCAATCAGCAATGTATCATCTGTGAACATCAGTGATTCCTCACTTCGTTCCTGGTCAGTTTAATGACCTAATCCACCAAGTTTGCATCCACATCTGTCCTTATTTTGGCGTCATATATCACTGTACAACATCCATAAAAGCATTAAACTGCCACCGAGATATAGCATAGGCAAAGCTATACACCTATTTTATTACTGGCTCCTCTGTCATCTTTACCCTTACACAAAGAAGCAATTATTCCTCTTACATATTCCTTTGGAGGCTTTCCCTCATTCAAACATTCTTTAAATACCCTTTTATCCACTTAATCATGCATTTACCACTGTACTAAAGTTTCTCATTTGAAGTCCCATCAATTCTGGGCATCTCTTGATTTTTCAGGTTCTTAATTTCCCTCCTTATGTCATCAACTCAAATTTTCACAAGTATTCTCAAGTCCACACCAACCCCTTCTACTCTTGCGTCATTCAGCTCCAACACATTTTCTTTTCATCTTTTACATTCAACAAATCACAGTAATACTCACTCCATCAATCCAAGACATGAGTTGCATTCACACGGCATGTCTCCTTTTGAATTTTTGATTCTGAGATCTATTTGCTCATTAACTTCTTTTCTGCATTTAACTCCATGGAGAGCAACTCTTTATTCTCCCCAAATTCCATGCTCGCATTTCACCCCTTCTTTATTACATACCTTATTTTCTCCCATTTCTTGACTGTCTTCTCCCTCCTTCAGCACTCCTGCACACGACCCTCTTTCTGTCTGGCAGTTGCACATAAAATATTTCTTTATTGCCTTCTCATTCCTGAACCCACCACTCACCTTATTCAATCCCTCTTCCTACCTTCTCGTATTATCCTTCAACAGTTTTGTTATAATACTACATTATATTAAAAGGAAAGCGCATGTAAATTTCTTATATATTGCTGACTCAGAATCAGTGCCATAAGGAATTGTGGATGGGGTTTTCTATTTACAGAAGAGAATGTCGTGCTGTTTCTAGGTTGAGGAGTTGTGAGATTACAGAGTCCCTGTGGATACGGTCCACTGTAGTATCAATGGTTTCGCCTATGGGGGCATTAATAAAAAAGATCTCACATCCATGAAAGCCTTGATACCAACATTTAGCGAACTTTTTCTGGCCTCAAGGAATTCTGTAGCCAAAGATAGGCTGCATCGGGCAAGTACTTTTGGTGTCAGGAGGCCATTGATCTATTTGGCTAGGTGAGATTTCTGGATAGGACTCTGCATGACTGTGGTGTGTAGAGGATTCTGCGCAGTGTGAGTTTTCGCACTGCTGATGGCAGCATTCACTCTTTCAATAAGTCTACTGGCCTCCCTCTTGATGTCATATGTGTGGCTTCTTGTGAGGTGTTCTAAACTTGGTGGGATCAAAATACTTTCATCAAGTTTCTGGTGGTATTTCTTAGTTTTAATCAATATGAAGGCAGCAGTCTTGTCTACCCTACAAACAGTGATGACTTTCCATTGTTTCAACCCCTTCACAGTCACAGCATCCTTGAGCAGGTGTTTAATGATGTTACTGAACCAGTGGTGCACAGTGAGCAACACCAACCATTATGTACGTAGGACACCATCAACCTCTACGATAATGGAAGAATGCATGATAAATACTTAGAGGATGAGAGTCCTTGCAATATCATTAATAACACTGTATCTCCAAGTAGCAACCAACAGAAATTTAACTTGGTGATTTGTTATCACAAAATAAAAGCACAAAGATTTGATCACGCAAAACAGCCCTGCCTCTCTTTTACAAAACTCTTTCAAAAGAAATGTCACGTCCATGGATGTCTTGGTTTCTATATTGGGACGACGGAAAATGTGCCGGCGAAAAGAATCTCCCACTAAGTCCAAGAAGGGACCATCAATAACTATATAAGCAACTGACATAACACCACCACCATCTTGATTAGCGTCAACAGGATAAACGGCAGCTCCCTTGACACAAGAGGGTAACTAATATTAAAAATTTTCATATCCTTGTGGAGAAAGCCGACTTAATTATAACACAGGAATGATTTCACCTTCCCACCATTATACACCATTCCAAAGGTAATTCACGTGACTTGCCCCTCCAACAAGCCCATGCATCCGGAAGTGAAAATCAGCAACACGCAAGAGAAACACCCCCTACAAACAGAGAAAATCGCATATTATTACCAGGCATAAGTCATACAACACCAGACACAGGCCAGACTATGCTCTGACGGTCAGCATGGCAGAGAGAGAAACTGCCAGGAATTTTGGTACCAATCAGAGCGCTCAGAAACCGCCGGGAAATAAAGGAGCTCCAGAACTATTTGAGCATTTAGTGTCTGGAAGGGCAGAAGCGATTTTATAACCTGACATTTTGTTAGAAAATTAACATGAGAAATAGGTATTTCTAATGTCTCAAAACATTAAGCGGTATCTTTAGCCGTTTAGTTTTATTTTCAAATGAATGCTGATTCAACAAGCTTTCCAAGATATAAGATTATACTTCGTTTTCCAACGAGTGACGGGATTTACTTTTTCCAAAACATATTTATTTTAACCTCCTTAAATTGATCTACGAGTATGAATTATTTTTCGTGCTAGCCGTTTTGATAACATTCTATTGGAAATTCCGGAACCTGGAAATTCGATTTTCCTATGAAACTACGAATGTACATCACAAGAAACCTAGAACTAACGGTCATTTCATCCTGAACTTGATGTTTATTCGGAAAAATACGAGAATGAAAGACCATTCTTTAAGATATCATTTATAAAAAGAATGTGAAACGTCCAAACTAGCCCTAATACGTACATGTAGCAGAAGCAAAATTTGTGGAATTTTAAGCAATTTTACTTTTCTTTAGGAATAATTCCTCCTTAGACTTGATAGGGCCCCTCGAAAGATTTTATCAGACAGTACTGTGAAGGAGAACACACATATATAATTACATGCTTTCTGTTTCGTACCAAAGCCTTCGAAGTATGATTGCAAATCTAAAAATAAACTACCTCTGAATGGCAAGAACGACAATGAAAAGTTTCTTTATAGTTTCCCACGAATGAGAAAGCAAAGTTTGCAGATGGAACAGCAAGCTTAGTGATGTCTCGCCATGCCATTCACGATCAGGAAGAAGAGAA
>NC_089751.1:45978116-45990616 GCF_040412425.1 Macrobrachium rosenbergii | reverse complement strand
TGTGTTGCCAAGAGGTGTATGTTAAATCCTCTGAGATTACGCTACTGCCAATACCGCACTTCTCTTAGTTCAAACCTCGTTTTTGGACAAAGGAAACAATTGCTACAACGCCCAAAGACTCACAGTGGGCGTCGATAGGCCACTGCAAATCGGAGACTAAGATTCTCTGAAGGCAGAGCTCCATTGATGACCAGCGAGGCGGACTCAATTGTCGATTATTTTCGGCCACAGTCTTGACATAAAACTTACGTTATGCAACAAGACTCTTAAAATAGTCAATAAGACAAACATCTGGGTCACATTACGTCCAATACAAGAGATATATTCGATGAAAAACCTCTAGTCTCCGATATTAAAACGAGAACACATGCCATAACGTCTCAGTTTAATTTTTTGTCGGTCGATGCAAGAATCAAAATTTTTAATACGAATTGTACCAGTTTTTATGTATCTAATTTAGTAATTTGCAGGCGACTGGCATGAGAGATTTGGACAGAGCTTCTTTTATCACTGATACTTTCCATTCCTCTCCGGAGATCATTAATCTGTATAATTTCCTTTTGACTTCAATTTGCTTATACACAAAAGATTATTAATATTTACACCCAGAGCTTTTAATCAAAGAAAGGTTTCTATACATGTTAGGTTCTCTGTTAACAAGAGGCTCCTAGGTGTACACGAGAGGACACATTGTAATCTAATACCACCATTAATGTCAACTCTGACGCCATCCTTGGAGATTTTAAGCAGGATTAATAGATTTTTCTTAAGTGCCCATAATCATTCGTCTGCAATAATATCATGTTATTTTCGAACTTGTTAACAGAGAATCTGACATGCATAGAAACCTTTCTTTTATGTCAAATGCTCTAGGTGTAAATATTAATAATCTTTTGTGAATAAGTAAAATGAAGTTAAAAAGGAAATTATACAGATTAATAACCTCAGGAGCGGAGTAGAAATCATCAGTGATAGAAGAACTTGTTGATTGTAAAGGAAATTTTAGCTCGTGTACCTTAACTTCTGAACAGTTGAAAGAAGCTTTAGATTTTTTTGTGTATTGGCTGATGGTATCAGGTCATAAGACCCGAGGAATAAGTTATTTTATGAACACATATTCTTAGGCTACATTTTTTTCGCATATTCTTACTAATTGTTTCATATGAATAAAGTTTTGAATTTGAATTTGAATTTGAAAACCATCTAGTACACACAGACACACGTACACACACATACACCCATATATATGCATTTATATATGTATATATACATACATACATACATACATATATATATATATATATATATATATATATATATATATATATATATATATATATATATATATATATATATATATATATATATATATATATATATATATATATATATATATATATATATATATATATATATATATATATATGTATATATACTGTATATGTATGTGTGTCCCTTTGTGTGTGTCCCAGGAGGAATGGCTCAAGATCTCAAGATACTAGCTGTGAGGTTTCCTGCAAATATTTGTGGGGTGATGTCTCTCACCCCATATCCCATGTGGGACTCTCGCGAAGACTATACATACTTCAGTTGCGAGGATTTTCACCCTACCCTCGGCAGACTGCCTGCTGGGGATAGGAAAGCAAAATCCTAGAAACATCTCATCTAAGGGAAAAGGAGTATGTTGACAACAAAACAATACACTAGCATAAAAACACAAAAAACCACAAAATTCTTGTTTTCGTCTATTCTCTGTACTTGGTACTTTTCGATTTTGAAGAATAAAAATTCAACATATCGTAATAACAGCTCAGAACTCGGTCTAAGACAGATAGATGCCCTCACAATACGAAAATACTTTTGCGCTATGTACAAAATAATAAGATATTCTCTAAATGTAAAAGAACTACCTATGAAGCAGACTTAACCTTTTGAAAATAACAATGCAGTAGTTTTAGTTCACATTCACGTAGTCTTTGTTTGTTTCCCTTCCGTTGCTTTATGTACACGCCTAAATTGATATCTTTTTACATGTGGACACGTAATAAAACTTCTCCCTGGTTCTATGCAGTGGCGTACAAGTTTAATATCTCTTGATTCGTTGAATTGCAACGCTATAAAGCTCTATCTGGCGGATGGATTTGATGAATTTCAAGCAAACAAATACAGACAGAGAACAAAATGAAATTGTCTGAATTTATTTTCGGAAGTAATCCGGGGAAAACTCTCTCACAGTCTATTCATTTATATCACTCCCGCTAACTGATAGAATGCCATCGCGAAATGTAATGAAAACAGAGCAGAGAGGCTTGTCAAATCTTGCATTCTGATCTTTTATCCATATTCATATGGGCAGAGGATATTCCAATGTATGCAGCAATTCTCTATGTAAACAGTAGCCAGATGAAAGATCGGCCCATCGGTATGGAGTCGCGTTCTCTGCCGAAGCTTTGGGGGTGAGAATTTCAGTTTGCGTTTCACTTTGCGTTGAACAAATTTCTTCTTTTCGGAAAGACAGCCACAGTTTTCTTCAGTCATGCATTTCTCTTTTTCATGGTTTCCGAAAATAGAAGGTACGCTTATTTGTCCTAAATTATCTATACCCATTAAAGCTAACACGTACACATATAAACTGTGTGTGTGTATGTGTATATATATATATATATATATATATATATATATATATATATATATATATATATATCGTTATATCGTTTTGTAACTTACGCACCTGTGACATCCAGATACTCGCAAATATGAAGCTATAAACATCATCTAATGTGGAATTCACTAAACCTTAGGAATAGCTTACGCCCAAATTTTGACACAGACGGTCAACTTAACAGTTAAGTTGTCAAGAGAACTGTAAACTGGTATTGTATCTGCTGTACATATTGCTATCGAATTTATGTTCTGTACTCAGAATCGATATCAGTCAAGAGGCGCAGGTTCCAATCCTGGTAGACAGATTTGCACATATCTGTCAATTCCCCCTGGGTGTTATTCCCAACGTACAGTGAAAATTATATCATGTGATTACTGGCCTAACTTCTCTGAGTATTAAAAATTCCCGCATGTATGAGTGACAAAGCTTCATTATTAGCCTAATGTTACAAGTTTATCACTCTGCCGTTATAACGATGGTGAACTGATGGCGACTGCAAAAAATGGATCCTGAATTTTGCAGGAACACTTACGGCAGAGTTGATATCTACTTTCATCTCTCTTGATAGCTGAATGACCAAGTCGAACGAGAAAGGTTGACTTAATATGGGTAACTATACGAAATATAAGAAGCTACGGCTGAAGTAAGAAAATTCAGATAGAAAGCGAAAGATAAATGGCATTTCACAAAACAGTCGTAATAAAAGGATGATAAGGAGAGGAAATTTGAATACATCACTAAAAAAAATAGCTTTCCTCTGAGCTGATACTTAATTAACAGAATGAAAACAAAATACATGCAAACGGAGATAGACAGATTCCATGGCGAACATAATTTCCACTTTCATCACTGAAATTATTTTTCTTTTGCCAGTGATAAAAAAACTCCAATCATTTAGTATACATACTTAGGTCTTCAGGAAACTGCATTGTCAGCTCACCACAAATATCCTAATGCATCAAAATATACAAAAAATACAACGCTATGGAATAAGCCTTTCGACTTCAGTCATCAAATATTAAACATCTGAGATATAGTTTATAGTTAACTAATGACTGAACAGTAACAACTGTAAGATCTAATACAAATAATTTCATCTTGCTCTCCACTGACAGACGTTTACCCATTCAACTCCATCACTGATTTTAACCTATCAGAGATTTTTATCCTACAAATCTTTTACTGGGAATAGTGCCGATACGTGGGCGACGTTTACCTAGTTACTTGTGGAGCAAAATAGCTTATTAAAACACTTGATGACAATTTCAGTTTAACAAAATAACACAAGAACATATCGCTTCACAGTTAGGCCTACTATCTTCGTCTTGATGAAGTAGCAACCCCACTATGATGAACTTTCCATATTTAAACAAGATATTATAGCTTATTAAAACACTTGATGACAATTTCAGTTTAACAAAATAACACCAGAACATATCGCTTCACAGTTAGGCCTACTATCTTCGTCTTGATGAAGTAGCAACCCCACTATGATGAACTTTCCATATTTAAACAAGATATTACAGCGTCAACCTGGGGCTGTCAATTACGTTGCACAAAAAATGGGAAGTAAAATTAAGAAACAACTTATTTACCCGGGAAGATAAGCCATTGCTTCCCCCTTGCTTTTTCTTTACAAAAATATCCAGGAGTCGTTATACGAATTCTCGTTTTCTTTGGTTGCCGCAGGGAACTGCGCTCGGAATCTACCGCAGGGATTAGTCTGAGGCCTTTCCGTTCGGTAGTAAATCACTGACGCCTTGAAGTAAGCCTTTGGGAAAGCGGCTTTACTGTCAGTTTCGATTAGAGAGAAAATACAGAAGTAACATCAAAGGCTAGATAAATCAGTAGGTATCATAACCTCTATTTTTGGATGAGTAAAATAAGAGGGAAACGTATATTTTTTTAAACATTTCTTTTAAATGTCTACTAGACTCATGATTCAAGTAATTGCTTCAGACCGCGCGCATGATCAGAGACAGACGAATACTTCATTATACAAGGAAATATGTGAGATAGACGGCAAATAAAGGTTTAGGTGTCAGGACTGACTGAATTATACTTAAGTACTTTATATGAGTAAGAGAGTAATCAAAGTGAAAAAAACAGTGTTGCATTGTGGAACATAAAGAATATATATAATATAGTAATACAGACGTATGCAAACACAACCAGTCGCATGCGCACTCACAGAGACACAACACACACACATACATACATCCAGATATATATATATATATATATATATATATATATATATATATATATATATATATATATATATACACATATATATATATATATACACACATATATATATATATATATATATATATTATATATATATATATATATATATATATATAAATAAATATAAATGAATGTTTGTTTATTTGTTTGTCCACTATTGAAATCCGAACTGCTTGACAGACCTAGAAAAAATTTTGCACGTGGCCTCTATGTCACTCCAGAAAGGTTTTTAATTCAAAATCAAACCCCTACCCCGTGACAGACATACAAACACACACAAAATAAAAATGAAATTTTCGTCTTTATGTCACCTTTTCCTTCAGTTTTCTGGGTTTATTCTCATTTTTCACCTAACACTTCACCTTTTCTTCTGGTGCTGCCAGAAGTATGATTAACCTACAACAATAATCTCCTATAACATTAATTTCTGATCAGTATTTACGTGAATTTTGATCATAATTTATGATAATTAATATAATTGTTTTTATCAATAAAATTACATCAAAAACCTAAATCGAGAATTTCTTGCCTTAGTAAGCGAAACCAAGTCTGCACATGCATAGTAGTGGCTAAGCGCAACAATTTCAGCCAGCAGAAACCACCACCAAACTCACTCACTCACTCACTCACTCTCTCTCCCTCTCCCTCTCTCTCAAGGCATCACTCAAACACTTTGGAGCGAAATCTATCTATATCTATGAGGTTTATTACTAAATTATTGCCTACCTATCTCTATCTATGAGATTTATTACTAAATTATTACCTAGCAAGAAGAAAACAACAATTTGCGATACAAAAAAGTGGAAGGCAGTGTCTGCATAAGGAACAAAAAAACAGGCGCGACATCTGGCAACCGTTTCATCATGCGAAAAAACGATATTCACAAGTCATTTGCCCCGCCCATTCATACATATGGTTGAAGACGTTATATGATATAATAAGTAAATAAATACATTCCCTTTTGCGTACAGCGTTAAAATGGTCCTACACACGATCCTATGTCATTTATTACATGATCACCAACATTGTGTAGGAAGAACAACACGATGTTGACTGTGGTGGAATAATAAAAATATCACCTTGGACACTCAGTGGTTGATGGTTGGAATTAATTATTGTGCAAATTGGCAATATCACCTTGGCCACTCAGTGGTTGATGGTTGGAATTAATTATTGTGCAAATTGGCAATATCACCTTGAACACTCAGTGGTTGATGGTTGGAATTAATTACTGTGCAAATTGGCAACATCACCTTGGACACTCAGTGGTTGATGGTTGGAATTAATATTTGTGTAAATTGGCAATATCACCTTGGACACTCAGTGGTTGATGGTTGGAATTAATTATTGTGCAAACTGGCAAACACTTTACTGCATACGGAAGATAAGTTTCTTTTCACGTTGCTTGGTACTGATTACCTGGAAGGTAATGAATGAAAATTCTAGATTAAAATTTTCAGGAATGTAGATCATTACAGATAATGACACAATTCATTATGTTATGTTAAAAACGTCCCTAAAACCTGTATAAAAAAATATGTATCATGAGTTGGAGTTAGCCGTACAGGAAAGTGTTTTGCCACTTCTTTTTTTAATATGATGAGCGGGTGGAACGCTAACTCTTGCAGCAGTTCACTTAATAATAGGAAAGAAGTAAAAAGGTGTAACAGAGTATTGACTAAATATTTCTTACTGAAAAAAATGTCTATTCTCATAGAATATTAATGATTGAGTTTAAATTAGAACTGAGAGGTTGGTTCAGTTTTTTATAAATTGGACAGTGAAGTTTACTTTCATTATAATAACAAGTATAAAAAGACATCATTACCCTAGGCCTACGCCAAATTGTCTGTATCACATGGAAATATTGTTTTAGATTTTTATTGTATGATTTGGACTTATAACGGCCTGCAAATAGCATTGAAAGTTCAACAGTGAAATGAATAACGCCTATACATAACCTATTAATATTCTGATCAGAGCGTCTGAGATACTACCCAGATGAAATACAGCGGCAAAATGTCACGAAATTGGCGCTAACCTGTCCACACGTACAATTACCTGTCAGTCGATCAGAAGATATTTAGGTAATACCATCAGTTCATCCGGTATGGTGAGTGGGTTGTCTCCGCCCACAAACTATTGTCTACAGGTAAGTTTTAACGGCAGTTTCGATGAACTGACAGAAGAAATGAGAAGTAAACTTGATGGTGAATAATCGGCCTTAGGTTGTTGAATTCTATAATAGTAAACGGATGTGTTGGGAGAGAGTGAGAGAGTGAGAGGAGAAGAAGAGAGAAAAGAAGGGGTGTTAGGGAGGAGAAAGTGGGAGAGAGAGATACATAGTTTATCGACTGTCATTCAGAGTTTTTCCGGTCAGCGCCAGGTCGGTCAGCTAGTGTATATATATATATATATATATATATATATATATATATAATCAATCTCAAAATACTGGACCATTAAATATCCCTTAATGCTAAAATGAAAGCGAATAAATTTTGGATGATCTATCATTCCGGATTTCATCGCCCCATTTTCTTATGCTTTCATTGACAGGGTTCTGGTCTGATGGTCTGCTTGTAAAGTCATAGCTAAACGCCGATAAAATAATTTAACAAGCTTTTATCATTTCCTATCATGAAATTTGTCTGACATGGTAATAATAATATGCCATCATCCTCTGCATCTTAAACACTTTTTGGATAGCACTATGACGTTTTAAATTTATATATGGATATTTCGAAGCAGAAAAAAAAGTATATAAAAGCCACCTTAGCGAGGAATAAGAAAGAAGAAAATAACCTTTTTTCAACTTCAAGCCCCATGGACATCATTCAACCGAAGAACCAACAGTAACGACAACTTCAGGTTCCAGTTAACAGGTGAACTATTTTCAGACTCCACAAGTTAGGATGTTCAAGTTGTTAACATGCTCAGAACACAGTCCAACCATATGGATTATTTTCTTATTTCCTGTTGTCATTTCATTGCTTATTTGTGCAGATAAGGGCGTACACGTATTCACCTTCGATTACTAAATGAACCGGAGAAGCCATTAATTACACCGATAACAACTGTAAAATTTGATGCTCCAACTTGTATGTGTTCTGTGTACTACAAAGTTTGAACTTCTTTGATTCAGGGCTTTGAGTTGGTTATAAGCTGCTGGTAACGGAAGTAACAGGAGACTAGATATCTAAATAACGGCCTTACGGAATATATTAAAATAATAAGTTTTACCTTAGAAAAAGATGCCTTTTCTAATCTGGCCTGTTCCACGGAATGTCAAAGCAATGTTGGTAGAGTTGATACTATCTACGAGGGCTTTCCAGGTATTTTGATTATCAGTATATGCAATTATAAATTTATCCACAGGGATGAAACATTAACCTCTTGTTTTTACCAAGTGCGTGTATTTGTGTATTTCGCTTCATTTATCCTCGCCATCTCACCTTAAGAGGTTGATAGTTCTCTACAATTCTTATAGGTTGAAGATGTGATCTCTGAGCTCCTTTTTCACTCTAGCCACGAATTACTAAAACTAACTAAATAAAAAACACCAATTCACTGCTTTGTTCAACAGAGGAACATGAGTTTCTAAGGGAGCATGGCCACTTACTGATAAGCCAAAAATAATCCCGGGTCTCTTCACATGGTAGGCTATCGACTACAGTCTCTCTCTCTCTCTCTCTCTCTCTCTCTTTTTCTCCATATATATATATGTATATATATATTATATATAATATAATTTTATATATATATATATATATATATATATATATATATAATATATATATATATATATATATATATATATATATATATAAATATATATATATATATTATATATATGTTACAGTAAGACTGTGAAACCAGGGATTTCATGAAATCCCTGAAATTTTCAAGGAATTCGTGAAATAATCAATTCACTTAGGGACATTTGATACCCAAGGGACTAGTACTAAATACGGCGAAACAGTGATTCATCCACACTGTGTCGCCGCGTTTAGTACTAGCCACTAGGGCAGGAGTTCCCAACCTGGTGCTCGCGAGCACCTCTGAGCTCTCTGGTGGTCTGACAGTGCTCTTTCGAAGTTGTTAAAATCGTGCTCATGAGCACACACAACTCTTCGTAGGCCTAACTGCCGAATTTAAAATACCCTTCCGCCTTTTTCGTTATATATATATATGTATATATATATATATATATATATATATATATATATATATATATATATATATATATATATATATATATAAAACACTGCTTGCAAGTTGCTCTGGCAAACACTGATGAGGCAAATATAGAATAGCTAGCCAAAGCAGTTCAGCATCAGGGTTCTCACTGAATTCACAAAGAAGCAGAGGTGGACTTGTTTTATTATTATTATTATTATTACTATTATTATTATTATATATTTCTTTTTTTTAATGTCAGAGATTTGAAATAATTAGCTTGCGTATCAGTATTCACGAAATAATGCTCCCTATGAATTTTATTTGTTCTATTTTTTTTCTTTGTAGTTTTCCACGTATATCGCAATATGATTAACGTAATGAGGAATAAAACTGATAATAAGCAAACGTATGTTTTAGTTTTGTTATTGAACAATAAAGCTCATTTAGTTACATTTTTAGATATCAATATAATCTGACTTAAGAGGTAAACATATTACCTGTGAATCACTGTATGCCTTTAAAGTACTATAATATGTAATGACAATCATGTAAAATATGCCTGATTGGTGAATGTCATTAACTTTGAATAAACATCAAAGCAGTAACAATTAATTTTTAAAATTTTCAATGCAAGTCATTTAAAATTTTTGTTACCTTTAAATAAACGAAGACTAAGTCTTTCACTTACTAATTGGACTGCCTCTTAATTCCCAAGCTATAAAATTATTGTGGTGCTCTCACAGTCATCAAGAAAACAGTTGGGTGCTAAGCTTAAAAAGGTTGGGAAGTCCTGCACTAGGGGATCAAACGCACTTGGGGACATTTGATCCCCGAGGGGCTAGTAATAAACATAAACACGAGGGGAGACTAAACGTGGTGAAACACATTTGATCCCGAGGGGGCTAGTACTAAACACGGAGAAACATTTGATGGTTAGTACTAAACACGGAGAATTACATTTGATCCCCGAGGGGCTAGTACTAAACGTGGCGAAACACATTTGATCCCCGAGGGGCTAGTACTAAACACGGCGAAACACATTTGATCCCCGAGAGGCTAGTACTAAACACGGTGAAACACATTTATTTGATCCCTAGTACTAGCGAGGCTGCCCAGTACTAAGCTTGCCACTTGCTGGGATAGTCCAGGATAGTGGCAAGTGAGTTGATGTCCCGGCTACTTTTGATGCCGGTCACGTGACCAACTGGGGCCACAACTGTAGTACTCAAACAGTTGTCATCACCTTCCCGAACGCAAGCATGTGCGAGAATGGAGTTGATCCCGTTTTTGGGAATTTATGAGGGATATGAATGCTGTGGGATATAAGGTACATTAATTACATGAACAGAAACAACCCATATGTTAGGGCTTGATGAAGGAAGGCCCTCATGTTCCCAACGTTGAACTTAAGAAAGAAAATTAAGGTTATTAAAAATGTTTATAGACAAGAACTAATGAAATTGAAAAATCAGTTTTGATCTCCGTCATGGTTCAAGAAAGCTCCTACGAAGTCTTTAATAACACATGAAGAATTGTCTCTCTGTCAGGTGAAATGGCGCATCTTTTTTGATGGCTTTACCATACAAAAATGTAGGCCCTATGAGTATGAATCACAAGTTTCCAAGTGTTGCTTTATGAAGAACTATAATGGTTTATATTACATTGCTTTGTCCTTAATATTCTTTGAAATCCAATAAAAACTTGTTCACAACACTAATTTCTTTTTATTCTAAAAAAATTGTGATTTATGCATGATAACTACATAGTACTAAACGTGAAACGAAACACATTTGATTCCCAGTACTTTAGGCAGCAAAAACTTTGAAATAGGCTGAAGAAGTACAAAATGCAAGACTATCTCCACTTGCCGATAACGCAAGGTTATTTCAATTTTAATCCTTTTGGGACTCCGGTGTGTCCTTTGTAGATATGTGAGGCTCCAAACTCAAATGTCTGCACATCCATGCGCATATGTCTTTTATATTTTGATCCCAGTAGCAAATTCAGTAAGTAGTGTACTGAGTCTAAACTTTCTCTCCGCTGAAGCCACTTCCTCACCCGTATTGTACGTTTTTTCCCTTTTGTTACTCACAATTATTTCTAATTCCTTTGCCAAAACAACAAGGGGCATCCACTGACATCTTGATGGTTACTGGCTGCAAAACTTTCCCGCCAAACTATTTGTCATCCTCGAGGTAAGCTAGTACGTGTCAAAGGCTTTTGACGAGGGACTAGTACTAAAGGCGGCGAAACACATTTGATCCCCGAGGGGCTAGTACTAAACGTGGCGAAAACATTTGACGGCGTACTAAAACGGAGTATAGATGAATCACATTTTCGCCATTTGATTTAGTATTTGATCCCTGGGGCTACTGAAGAAACACCCTCGAGGGGATCTAAACACGGCGAAACACGTTTGATCCTCGAGGGCTAGCACTAAACATTCGAAACAAAGATGAACCAATTCTCGGGGATCAAATGTTAGGAATTGGTTATTTCACGAATTCCCTGAAAATTTCATCACATTAGGCTAAAATGGTGTGGCACCAAGGCCACGTGAGCCATATCTCATACACTAATTCACTGAAAACTTTCAAATATTACACAAGAATTATTTCTATCAGCCATCTTGATTTTTATTTTTCTAAGTTTTCTGTGTGCCACCTTAGGAAGCTTCTGACTGATCGTTGACGGTTCCCAATTACAGCACGTTAACTGATCAAGTGTTTCGTCACCATGTAGAATGGCCTTGAAAAATTAAGTCAGCTCAATGTAATACCTTCATTCAATTAATGAGCACAAAATTTGACACATGTATTCTCTTAATTAAGACTGTGGGAGCTGTATAGCTTGTTTTGCATCCCGTTAGCAGACTAACTTACAGATAATCAATCAGATTAGCAGTAATTAAACTGAAAATTCTGACCAGCTTTCCTCCTAAAAAACTGACTTGATCATTCAAGATTTAGAATCTAGATAAACTCTTTCTGTTTTTTTACAACGACACAGTTCTGTGGAAGCTTCCTTAGAAATTTAAATGTTATATTTAGGTATGATCATATTAGTTTATACACATATATAGCAATAAACAATATTATCTCTGCTTTTATTATCAAACCTGAGCTTAAGTAACTTTCCGATCAAAGTTTGTTCGACAAACTTATATAAAAAGATTCAACTTCCTTTTTCAGTGCAAAATCAGTTTGTTTTTACTTATGGACACAAGAAAAATTCCTAAAAAATCTTACTGTCTCCAGCACAAGGGCTATCATTTGCTACAATGATATACAGTCAACCTCATCTAATGTAGATTCAAATGATGTTAAGCCATGGCCCAGGATGGGGCCAAGATATAGGTTCAAACTTTTATATATGAACATGTAAGAAAAATCTTAATTAGATA
>NC_089751.1:45935616-45973116 GCF_040412425.1 Macrobrachium rosenbergii | reverse complement strand
GTGTTAGACAACTGCAGACATGTGATGATTTGGCAGCATTTGGCGCTTGACTACTGGTATTTTGTAAGAAATGACTGGTTATCAGAAAGAACTAGTTAATGATGAGGTAATCTCAAGTAGCCCTGAAGCACTGGCGGATCCAGAAAAATTTCATGGGGGCGGGCACATTTTCATATACATATATATATGTATATATATATGTATTTATACATATTTATATTATATATATATATATATATATATATATATATATATATAATTTTCTCAATTTTATCATTTCTATAATACTGAAAATGACGATGGATCTTGCAAATATGATATATGTATGTATGAGCAAAAATAGACTCATATCCTTCTGCATAGCTGGGTGGTTAAAAGTAACCTCACATTGGCATATCATGCGACTGTTCGAATCCTACCATGATCATCACGGTTTCTTCTTTATTACCTCACTTGGATTCAAGGCTTATAGTGGTGACATCTAAAGAGTGAGAAGAAATGGATGAGTTCTGAGTTTATTATGGTCATTACAAAATATACTTACACATCTGGTGAAATAGTGAGAGGTGGATTTTATTTCGATATTTCAAGCTAAAAAGCAAACACTTGAACACATTGTCTCTGAATTAACTGACATATGCAAGTATGGGAAGGAATCGATCTGTAACTATCTTCGTTGTCGATTGGTTAACGGAAACATAATCCTAATATGTGTTTGGGTTCGAATCCTGACATTCCTTAGTTTGGGTTCAAAGCACTTAGCGATGGGTGTAACCAAGGACAGAGGATATCGAGAAATTATGAAGACATTATAGCTATTAAAACTCCGTATGCATACATACATACATACATACATACTGAGAAATACATACATACGTGATTTTACATACATACAGCCATACATACATAGGTTCAAGAAATCGACAGAGTGCCGTGATTTTGTGTATTTTAACACATCTTGGGGCACAAAAGAATGTTAAAATAACGACAGAGTGCCGCACTCTGTCGTTTGTGTATTTTTAACACATCTTCGGGGCACAAAAGATGTGTTAAAATACATATAAACAATTGGAATACTCTGTATTTCATTTTGAATATCCAATATATATATATATATATATATATATATATACATACATACATATATATATATATATATACATATATATAATATATATATATATATATATATATATATATATATATATATATATATATATATATATATATATATATATATATATATATATATATATATATATAGATTCAGAATTAATGAGGTCAACTGTGAATAGGACTATAAACAGCAAGCAACTTCATTTATTTTATTTTGTACAATGCTCGACTATCATTTTAATCAGGTATGTCGTCAACATGCCTCTGAGAACTACATCGTCCCATCATAATGACATGAAGCCCCCCCAATTAATCACGTTCTCATTATGTCTTAAAATAAGCGAAGTTTACCTGAATACATATATATCTGGTGACAACACTAAGACTTCTTTGACACAGTGTAAACTGCTTTTGATCACGCTGATTAATTCTGTAAGAGATCATTTATCTAGCTTTATGGTAAACAGTCCTGTACGATATGGCTTTATGAAATGACGGCAATGCCCTCCGCTGAAAACAAGGGGTAAATCGCTTTTAGATTTCACTATGAAGTCAGAATTCCATTCCAGACTCCACAACAACGATTCATTGTTTGTTAATTTCAATGTGCTGAGAGACATTCTATTCAAGAGACACGTAGCACATTGATGAAGTGACCTTAGTTCCAGTTTATTCATGCAAAGTTTTCCTGTTTTTGGGGAGAAGCTACAAAATGAATCGATCGTAGATGAAGGACGTGGCAAACAAAGCCACGAGCAAGATTCAGTAAGAATTCAAGAAATGAAAGAAAGCCTTAAAGCAAATGGAACGTTTTGAGAATAAGACAAAAATGGAGCACAAGGCGAAATCTAAAGCCTTGATGATATATGCAAACGAACACTCAGTCACAGAAGCAACCATTAGTTGGACTTGAAATTGTGTGTGTGTGTGTGCGTGGAGATTGGCGGACGGGCTCCGAGACTCGACAAGCATTGCAGCCACATCCAACCAGAACAATACACAAAGAAACCTTCTGGTTGGTAATAATGTGGAAAGCATTGAAGAAAAACAGTTCGTTCCCTTGACTGCTCAAAGAAAGTTATTACGAAAGGTATAAATAAAAAATTCCCAAATAATGTAGATTTTTCAGAAACATTCAGAAATCACATCAAAAAGTGAGGCTTAGACTCAACGAGCATTGCAGCCACATCCAACCGGGACAATACCCAGAGAGACCTTCTGGTTGGTAATAATGTGAAAAGAATTAAAGAACTTCGTTCCCTTGAAAACTCAAAGAAAGTTATTACGAAAGGTACAAATAAAAAATTCCCAAATAATGTAGATTTTTCAGAAACATTCAGAGCTCATAAAATAAGGCGAGGCTTAGGTAAGAATACGAGGACGGAACTAAAAGTTATTTTGATACTGAAGTGCGTTCGGGTCAAGAAGTTTGTTGTTTCAGAGATAATTATGTTCCAGTATATTTCTAATTTAGTCTCAGGCAAATGTATAGTCAAACGGTAAGATAGATAACTCGATAGTCCAAGATTCACATCTTGGAAGGAGTGTTGAAAAAAGACGTTCGCTATGCCTAGGTAGCTTAAAAGGAAGCATAATTTTCGTTTTTACCACATTTCCATCTTTGTTCAACAATAACTGGATAAGTTTGACAAAAATAGTTATTTGCTACTGTCTTTAGAGAGGCCTTCTTTAGTGAAACTCCTCTTCGATAGTAATGATGATAATATTGACTAGATTCCAACTACAATTCGACTCCAAATTCCATCATGCAATTTCACCTGAATCTAACCTTTGCAGCACATAACTTATCAAAACTGGTTGAAATCATAATTTGCAATAAATATCTCGTTTTTTAAGATGATAGTGAAATACATTAGAGGTGACTGCACGAACTGTAGGTTTTTGGAAGATTAACTGTGTAGGTTTTTTAACAAAATGGAGAAAGGGAACACCCTAACCTCCAATATCTGCTGTTTTACTATTGGAATTTAATCAGATTCTAACAGGGGTTCTGAAGACTAGGTGCCTGTATAAAAAATGCTAAGAATTTTGTCTTTTAAAGACAAAATTCTGGCCATACAAAGATAAGCCCCGATCAAGAAAATATTGAGAGGATTTATTACACAACCTCCAAGGCACTCCCCTATCAGGTTTTATGAGAGAAAGAGATTAAAAAAGGTAAAATACTGAACTTTCAAAAGACCCATGACCTAGTACGGTAACTCAAAGAATATTAACAAATCATGTAGCCCAGGTGCCTACCAACTCACTTTCGTCAAAATCAAAGAAAAAAATAAAATGTTGGGCTTAAAATCACTCTGTAAAGGATGAAAAATATTTTGGTAGTTAAACATGGATCACAGGTTTGATTTCAATTAGAGAGTAGTATGGAAGATGAAAAATATTTGGGGCAAACATTCACCAGCCCTCAAGTGACCGAATGACCAGGTTTCAACAAAACCAAGAAAATTAAACGTTGACCTTTAAATATTTGGTGGTCCACGGGTTTCTTTGGATCAGCAATTGCATTTTATATTCCTGTTTCTGTTAAAGATCCTGATACACTTTTTAGTTTTCTGTAAACGAAAACTATTGAGATGGCTATTTGTCCGTCAGTCCGCGATTTTTCCTGTCCGCCCTCAGATCTTAAAAACCACTGAGGCTAGAGGGCTGCAAATTGGTATGTTGATCATCCAGACTCCAATCATCAAGCATACCAAATTGCAGCCCTCTAGTCTCAGTAGTTTTTATCTTATTTAAGGTTAAAGTTAGCCGTGATCGTGCGTCTGGCACCGCTATAGGTGCCAACAACACAGGCCACCACTGGGCTTGACAAAGTTTCATGGGCCGCGGCTGCGAATTTCAAGAGCCATGGCTGACAGTTTCATACAGTATCATACGCCGTACAGAAAACTCGATTGCGCCTTAGAATCTTCGGGGCATCTTTTACTTGTTTCTCATTTTCCTAAAACAGTATTCTTGTAAGGGATCCTTCCACTCAGTGGTGTTGCGGCTTCGAAATTTCTTTTCCTCGAAGTTCTTCAAATAACTTTTATTTTCCATTATCAGGATGTTGATGTAATTTTGCAATATACTTAGCTGAATTCCAGCTTGCAAATGTCTCGTAGGTCGACGAGACTTCACGAGAAATTCTCACAGCACGAAGAAACAGAGAGGAACATCCGGTTTCACCTTCAGAAAAGTCTGTTGTTGCCCTGTAATTGCTCGTCTAGAGAATCTCGCATTGCCAACGCATCGAGAATTGAAATTACTCAGGTTTCTTCTCCATGAAATACAAGCAAGGCAATAAAGCCAAAGTTAAATGGAAGGTGAACTGGGAATGGGATACGTGCTTCTTGTTCAAATGACACTAGATGAGATTTGATTTTTTATCAGAGGAATTTTAAGACTTGTGGGTGCAACATATTATAATTTGAAGATACTTCCGCTGGTGGAAATTTCTTATCTTTATATCATCTGGTATCGCTGAGGTCGAATTCAGGATCGTACACGTCATCTAGATTTGAGCCTTTTTTGATGTTACAACACAGATGACAGGAAAGTGGATGCTAAGTAGATTGCGTAAATTTCAAAGAATTTAAAGGAAAATGAATTTTATAACACTCCATGTATACATTTTGCATCAGGAGAGAAGGAATAATAATAATAATAATAATAATAATAATAATAATAATAATAATAATAATAATGGACTCCTAAGAAGGCAGGATGCAACCCGGAACCCCACACTATAAAAAAAAACCGCCCAGTTGAATAGGATCACTGTGATAGAAAAAAATAATAATAATACCTTGAAGGAAGACCCTCTTTGAGCCAAACTTCATTGAAAAGAAAGGCACTCTGTATGCCGCTGAGCTTATATTGCTCCGTCTTAATGTGACACATAAGTTTCTTTGTTTCAGTAGGTGAATTTATAAAGCAGCTATGCAAAGTTCATTTATAATCCCGACGCTTCGGTAGTCCTCACTACCATTTGAAAGGGATAAATGGCACCAGGGGGTACATGTAGAGAAAATTCATACCCAACAATGGGTTTACTAAGAAGGGGACGATTTTCGATTGGTTGGTCATAGTCAGGGAGTTCTCCTATTGGCTGTGAGTCTGGATGACTGGTGGGGGTGCTGACTGGTTGGCGCCAGGGGACTTTGCTCACGGCCTGAGGAGGAGGGTGGCTGTAGTATTGTCTCAGGGGCATGCCTGCCTCGTTGTTCTTTTGACAGCGGTTTGCAGGAGGAGAGTTTCCTGAGTGACACTAAGAGTAGGTTTTCACCAAAGAATGGCGAAGGCCTCCTGGTAGTGGAGGTGTCGGCGATCCACGTCACCATCAAGGATTGTGGTATTCCTCACAATCTACTGGCGTTCGTGGGTGTTGCTGAGTTCCCTCATGCAGCTTTGGTACATAGCCCCTTCATGTAGACGGACAGCAATCCTCTTAAAGGGGGAGAGTCATTGTTATACCAATGTAAGAAGGGTGGCATGTATTCACTGGGCACAGTATTGAGTAGACACTCTTTTCTTCTTCATGTGATCGCTGCCTATGAAGGGCTATTCTTCATGAGGAATCAGGCAGTCCTCCGTTCCTTAAAATAGATATTGAGGTCAATTATCATGTCTACTTCTCCACAACTTGGAGACGCCTAAGCCTGGCACCAAACGTGTTGAAATTGAGGTTCCTCTTTACTCTACTTTTTCCCCTGGGAGATCGTGGCCTTGTCAGTAGTTCTGATGAGCTTCAGCCTCTCCTCCTGGTGGCGGCTTTGACAGAGCGCTGATAGTATCATAGCCACCTGCTGACCAGGGGGATGAGAGAGATCACCAGAGGTCTTTGAGAAAGGGAAGAAATCGTGAACCACTGGGCAGATAAAACAGCTGCCTTCATCCTAATTAGGTGAGAGGAGTACCTCAGGAAGCTCAATCATATACCTGGAGATCCAAGCTCTGCCAGATTATGAGGAAGCCTGTTGAAATAAGGAGGGAAGCAAATCGCATGGTTGAAAGAATTAATGCTGCTGTAGATGCTGTGCACCTTCCCAAGGTTATGGGGGACCACAACGTTTGCTACATTGATGGCAAGACAAAAACGCATAAAGCTAACTCCTCTCTATGCCACATAATCAGCTAATGCCCACTGCCGACTTACCAGCTGGCTAAAACTTAATAAAAAATGTTAACATCTTACGTCCCTAATGAACTTTTCATTGCATCTTCCATAGAGTTTCTTGACAGACTGCATAGTGCTGTCCTAAGGTATCATTGCATCATTAAATGTACTGAGCCTCTTCACCAACGCTCCCATCAATGGGAATTTGATTAAGCTAAACAGAAGTGCCACTGACTTAATGAACTGGAAATTAAAGACGAATAGTTTATAAGGCAAATAAAACTCATTTTCTAAGATGACTTTCTCAGGGGTTGCTATTGCAACACAACAATGATAAATTAGTAGAGGCATGCCATGCATAGGAATACCAGTGGCATCCACAACAATCAACTGCCTATTACCTCAGACCCAAACTCAAGAAAAAGAATGACAAAGAACCTAGATTCCCTAACGAAAATACCAAAGTGGAGTAAGTGGAGTATTGTAAGTTAGAGAAGAAACATTTTGTAGGAGTAATGATGAGGGAAAATAGAAATGGTTCAGACCCACCAGCTACTCCAATGAGTCTTAATAATAGTTAGATAGTCCAAGGCAGAATTCTTAGGAGTTTGAGAGATGGAGCTGCAAAGGGCTCAGTTCAAGAGAGAGACTGAAACTTCAGTTGCTACAGATCCAAATGAATTCCTGTAGTTAGATGTAGGTCAACCCAATGTATTCTTTTCTACTCTCAAAAAGTTGGTGTAGTGCCAGCAAGTGCTACCAGAAATTTCGTTGCCCTTCCTTACTGGTCAGCATACAGTAGTCTGTCCATTAGTGAGATGAAGGACTGCTGCCTCAAAAAGGTTCAAATACTGCAGGTGTGTGAACTGTTACCCACAGCTTACCAATGTCACTTCAGAGAGCTCAAGATATAAAACACCAAAACCCTAGGAAAAAGTGAGAGGAAAATGGAACCTGCCCTTAATAGATGACTGGATGCTGCCTTGTCTGAACAGACCTATGAAGTCCAATGGGATCTCACCAAGTTGGAGTAACTCTAAGATATCTTGGCCCCAGAGGTAAGGCAATATTTGGCAGGGTGCAAAGTGCCGAGTACCAGACATGCCACCGTCTCAGCTGACAAGAAAGAAATGACCCACTGTATACTGTATATGGAAACAAAGATGGCTCGTCACAAGCAAGGAAACGGAATGTCTGTTGAATACCCAGACTGCCATATGTAAAGACAGTGCCATGAGGGCCGCCACAAAGACAATGATGTGTTCCCATTGCAAAAGAGCTGGACATAATATCTCCCAATGTTGGATGAGACTCTTGAGACAGAGTGCTAGGAAATGGCTAGTGAACCTGCCAAATGAGACACTCATGGTTTTTAGAAAAAAAACTAACTTACACTATGGCAATAGGGATAGCTGAGAGGTTGGAAAAACTTGCAAGACTGGAAGGAGCAGAGAAAAGCACAAGCTCAGTGACTGCTTACCTGAGCAGACAAAAGAATGAAAAGTGGGAGGAAAGCCTTTACTTACGATGGATCTGTGTCCCTGCAAAAAGCAGGTACCATGCCTGCACAGGGTAAAGATACAGCAAACCGCGAGGATAAAATACTTGGGAGGGACTAATGAACTACTTCTGTAGGAATCAAGGTTTTGGCATATACAAAAGGGTATAATCATCATAACTGAAATAACAATCCTAATGGAAATATGCTGCTGTTGAATTCATTTCTATCATAAAGTAGTAAGGGGACAAAATATGGAGTGAAAGGGTACTCAGGGCTAATGTTTCCCAGACTATTTGCTGACCTTTATAAACATCAAGTACAATTCTCGCAACCAAAGGTGGTGAGATCAAGGTGGTGGTAACCTGTTTGGTACTATCCGGTATTATGTTTATTAAATTCAGTGGTAATGAGGTTGTCTTTCATTTTTGTTAGTAAACTGATATTTTGTTATTCAGTTAAAGGACCATGTGTTTGTAAACTTGTATATTGTGTATGTAACATATGCCTCATCATTGAGGTTAGTGTGTTTGTGTATTAATACCGTTACAGGTGTAGTGGATTTAGCTCATTATTATACTGACCTCTTTACGAGACAGACATCCCACTCTTCCTCATTAGCAATAAATGTTCTAAACTCAGAAAAGTCTAATAAATGGCCCTTCGTACCACAACACTTCTACACCAAGTTTGCCTTGACTCTCCACTCCAAACGGAACCATTGCCATTGCCCTGATGGAGGAGAAGCTCATTGCCAGACCGCAATTGCTCCATGGTAATGATGGGGCTGGAACCATATTTTGCAAAGATCGTGCACAGTGCATAAACTACAAGAAAATGGCGAAGAACGATACTCAGGCTGAGAATACAGCTAACAAGACAATATCAGAAGGACACTTGCCAAGGACCTTACCACATGCCTACAGGCAGTAACTCAACTGCACTGAATGAGAATTAATCCATGCAAAGCCTTCTTGAAGGCAAATGGAGGATACAGAACTTGCCAAGCTGTTAAAGCAATAAACGCAGTGAAAATCTCTTTTCTCAGGGTGTGCACCACTGATTTAACCAATAAACGATACATGTAACAGAGACTGCTATCTATTCATTTTATGGGAGTCAACCATTATTAAGGCAAGTGGCCATATATATATATATATATATATATATATATATATATATATATATATATATATATATATATATATATATATATATATATATATATATATATATATATATACAGTATGACTTTTTTCACATCACCGTGATTCATATACAATCAGTAAGCTACAAACGTCCTTTAATATCCAATTTGCTCTACCTCGGAAATAATAATATATATATATATATATATATATATATATATATATATATATATATATATATATATATATATATATATATATATATATATATATATATATATATATTCATATATATCAACAGACATTAATGCTTTAATTGTGTATGGACAACACTTATAATAAACAAAAAATATGCTAACAGCTAAATAGCAGGGCAGATATGATTCATACAAAAGGGAAAAAATATTTGTTTTACGTCAGCGAGATGATTTATCACTGCTTTGACTACGAGCAAAAGAACAAGTCTGTAAAGCAGGTCGATTCAGATAAGGATTACTTGAGGCAATGAGAGGATTGCATCGCGTAGTTAGCGCTCTGGGAGTCATGAATTAGTTGCTGATAATAATGAAACTGTTGCAGAATAAATTATCGTGCTTAAACGTTGTCGTCATCAGCAGAAAATTAGGTAGAAACTTGGAACTAATTTCCATCAGGTGCTGAAGATATAAAAACTCTTTGGTATATATTATTAAAGAGGACATTGTAAATGCTAATCTTGTGTACTGAAATACAGGAACAGTTTCTAGACATTTGTCAAGGGAAAATTGCTAATTGTGGAAGGATCCAAATAGCATTAGTGTAAATGGCATGAGAATGAAAGCGGATTTTTAGCTTAGAGCGAAAAGTTAGGAAGGATAAACTTCATGATCACAAAAATCTGCTCAAAGTTGATCTTGTAATCAGCAGAACTCTAAAAGGGATTTTTGACAGACTAATCCGGACGATCCTGACGCCAATTGAATAAAACTCTCCTACCATTTTTCGATACTTTTCACACTCAACATTTAAGTCACTCAACCTTTGGAAATGTGTGATGAAATTCATGTATCTGGATCATAAGGTATCGAACACCTAAGGTTATTTTTTAATATATATAATAACATATACAGTTTTCATATAGTTTACTTTTGGAAGCAATAAATTTAGCTTTATTAAAATCGAACATTGCTGAATATCTGAGTAAAAGGATTTGGCACGTAATAGATTTCATTATGAAGTTGGAAAAGTCTGCATGATAACATAATATTAGATAGTGTTCTATTACTGAGATGATTTTCCAATCTTTACAATGATCCAGCTTAGACCTTTCAAAAATATCATCTGAGCCTGGGAGCTTGCAAGCACATGTGTGTACGCATGTGTTGTGGACTGCCATAGCCAAGGTCTGAAGAATAGCAGCAGGTCAATCCACCAGCGACCCAAAACGCGTCCTTTCCAGCGCAGGTCAACACTGGGTCGATTATGACGTCAGACAGTCCTTCCGTTCAGTGCGCAGCTCTCCCGTGTATGTACTATGATAAACTGGTACTCTAATTTTATTAATTTTAGAAAAAGATAAAGAGCGTTCTATATGGCTAGCTACAGAATGCTGGATCAGTCTGGCGTCACAGAACTGACCCCTCAGAAGACTAAACCTCCCCCTTCTCCCCAGCCCTCCCCTAAATTACGGGCGCGTGGGTAGACCTGGTGTTCCTTAGACCTTGGTTATAGCTGTGTCAGTTGACGGAAGGGAACAACGCGCTCCTTAATGTTTTTATGAATGTACCTGCTGAGAAAACCTCTAACTACATTGGAACTGAACTGAACTGAATATAGAATTTAGGCCAAAGGCCAAGCACTGGGACCTATGGGGTCATTCAGCGCTGAAACGGAAATTAACAGTAAAAGGTCTGAAAGGTGTAACAGGAGGAAAACCTCGCAGTTGCACTATGGATCAATTGTTAAGAGAGGGTGAAAAGTAAAATGGAAGAGAGAGAATATGGAAGGAGGTACAGTGAAAGGAGCGGAAGACTAACTATATTGGGGCGTAATGACGATTTACGGAAAATTAGACTTTTAGTAGAAAGTGGTCAATCATCTTAGCGCCTTCAAAATACTCTTCTGATTGCCAGAAATCATGACCTCTTCTTTGGTATTTTCATACTTATTTACCCACAAGCATCTTCCAGTGGCTTTGAGAACTTTGCCTGTACACTTTCACGCTGGGAGTATGTTATATAGACTACTTTTTCGTAGTATCGTCTAGAGCAGCGTTTCTCTATTTGAACTGACTGGCATCATGAGGTTTCCTGGGCAATTTTGAGGGCACTATCAGATATTTTAGAAGTTGATTAGCAGTCCAGCTAGTAAGACTTATTTTAATCTCCTTTAACCGAAGATTAACGAAAAGTTTTCAGCACAGATGCCTATTGAGAAGTTCGTAACATTTCCCAAATTTTCACTTTACGCATATGAAACGGCAATGCCATAGACGGTTAATACATTTCTCACTTGAGTAAACATAAAAAACGCGTTGAAATGCTTTTAATACTGGATAATAAATAACAAAAAAAAAGAGAACTTCATGGAGAATTTCCCAGATAAACTCTGCATGAAATCTGTATCACTTTCCTGTTGAACTTTTACAGTATACCCATGATTCCACTCGGCGCAGAATGTTTGCTCTTAACACGCTTATTTTTCTGAAGGCTTCGTAATGCAAGTGAAAATATACAGAAAACCCAATTAAAGATACGGCTTTTTGCTGCAAGTGCAATTGCAGCTGGTAATAAACGTGCGATAATCATTTTTTTTTCAGGGCCAATTGCAGTACGATTACCCCTCCATTTTCTGATCTTTTTGAACTCCAGAGCATCAGGATGTGTGTGAGGTCAAATCTAGTAATAAGTTCCTAAATGTAATGAACAAAAGAAAAACTTTATTTCAGAAATATTACTGCACTAATAATTCTCGTCATTTAACGAAATTCTATGTGCACTTCATACAAGCCATTTTCTAATGCTGTTCATGGAATACGAAAGCGAAGTTCGAACAAAAGCTTCCATTCTACAGCAGTGTAAGGAATTTAAAATGCCCCTTCTTCTATTGTTGATTGGCTTGACATATATTGTTCATTAATATATATATAGTATATATATATATTGACATATATACATATTATATATATATATATAACTGAATCACGAAAATATGGAACGTGTTGAATATATAAATAAAGACAAAACCCACGAAAGAAAGAGAAACAATGGAGTGCTGCGAGGCCTTTCGACTGTCGTCGTAAGTAAAGGACGACAGTCGAAAGGCCTCGCAGCACTCCACTGTTTCTCTTTCCTTCGTGAATTTTGTCTTTATATTTTATATATATATATATATATGTGTATATATATAAAATAAATCTCATGATTTCATGTGCATACAATATGCTTGCTTCAAGTCTTTATAATTTGCTTAGAGCTTTTAAAGGAAATCAACAAAAGTACAAAATAAAACTGGAATCAGAATCTGATTAAGCACTAATAATTAGCGGCTCTTCGTCTCCATCATCACTTAGTTAGACTTAAACCCACAAATACATGGTGCTCTCGAGCTGCGCTGGAACCCGGCACTGCCCATCATGCCTCCCCTACCCTCCCGATCTCCTATCTACCCCGCTCCCCACCCGGGGCGGACAAACAGGTTTGCAGGAGGAGGGTGGAAGTGTCATGTTTCCCCTACCATCCCGGTCCCCTACCTACACCGCCCCCACCTAGGGCGGGCAAACAAGAAATATCCACTCGGATTTCATTATTATAGATAGATAAACTGACTAGTATACTGTATTTGCATAGAAGTAGGAATAATATAAACATACCACTACACTCTTTGGGCCTATAATATAAATGTATATTTACAAACCTGTGCCTTCCATATAAATGTGCAAATGAATCTAAAATGTGTAGTATTGGTATTTTCTCACAAAGATAAACATTTTTCGTGCCAGACAGATTACGAAAATTCTGTCCTTATATTTTTTATTGTTTTACCTTTGGTCTCAATAATAATACTAAATTCGTGAAAAGATTTGTTAGACAAATGTACTACAATAACTGAAACGCCCTTCTATGCACCAATTCTTCACTGGAAGAGGACGAAAATTTTTCATTAAATGTAAAATAAATCACTGTAGCAAAGTGACGCTAATGGAGGCCATCAACACAGTATGTGGGTGTCAGTGATCTGGCCTTTTAAAGCCATTCGATACTAAACCTTTCTATACAGTATAAGAGTCTGATATGAGCAGCAAAGACCCAAGGTACTTTATTTCGACTCACTGGCCGTCCCCGAAAAAGATCAGAGCAATGACATCTTTTTACAATTCCGTACCTCTTTTTCCCATAGAGCTCGTACTTTTTTTCTTCCTTACAGCACTGGCATCTCGGCGCCTTCTCCTACCAATGACTTAACAGCAGGACCACAGCAGCCATGGTATCACAGTGAAGAGGGGTACCCATAAAATTAATCAAAGAGTAACTTTTATTGCTCTTTGTTTCATGGGCGTCGTACATCTTCATCTAAAAAGATGTAGCAGAAGACATTTTCGGTGCACGAAAGAAAAATAAAAAACGAAACCGCAACAGCAGAAGCATTTATTTTATCATATAAACATGATTTACGAAACCAACACCAGAGGCAGATTGGTTCGTTGTAAATGGTCCCTTTACAGCCACCATAAAGAGATTTTTCCCTTATAACAGCTCTATGAAAGTTTGGATGATTCAGGTTTATCTTGTGTCATGTTTCATCCTGCACTTTCTTTTTCCATCTTACATCTAATACTATTGGTGCAAAATCGTTCAAAAAAGTTCCTTATTTTATACTTATGTATTATATCCCTTTTCACTGATGGTTCTAATTTCATGAATAATAAGCAAAACTTGTAAAATGAAGATGTTACTATATATAATTCATCGGTCGGAGGGGAAGATACATAACAATGCCACTGATACACGGGAAACATTTATCATTTTATAAAAAAAAAAAAAAAAATTCTATGCACCTTATCACCTACCTGGAGCTCTCAAGCTTTGGTACTGTGAGCTTGGTCTTGCTGAGGTTTGATTTCGTCTTGCACCTTTTTCACTTCTTCATGGTCTAAGCGATGTCAGGTAGGGCAGCCGATCGAGGCTACGGTCTACCCCAACGCCAAATCAAAGTCCTTCAAAAGGAGGCATCGTGCTTACCCCATATAAAAAATGGGAAAAAGCACGTTAAACGAAGAAGAAGAAGAAGAAGATGGGCCGTCTGGCAGGCCTATAGTAGTCGGTGCCTGAAAGGTTGTACATACTCAAGGCACTGTGTCTGCTTTTCATTTCCGGCCCATATCTCCCACAGAAGCCGGATGATGACAATGTGTCATGCCCGAATACCAGCTGGAAGGGAGAGATCCCTAACAATTCCTGCCAGAAAAAGTGGTATACTCTTTCATCCCATTCTTTAGTAATTCAGTAAGGCAATACTCTCATAAGTCCCTTTTAAACACAGCATGGAACCTCTTCAATGCACCTTGGGATTGAGGATGATGGGCAGAGGTCACGTCATACCATAATCCTAGGTCCTTCATCATGCTGGCATACGAATTCAACAGGATTGTACTTCTTTGGTCGGTTAAAACCTTTGAGGACAAAGACTGAAATCATTTTTGTGAAGGCCTGAGTCAAATTCTGGCTGGTTCTGGTATGCAATGGAATAGCCTCTGGGAAACAAGCTGAGGCACACAGTACTGTGAATATATATGCACTGCCCTTCTTTGCCTTCAGTAGAGTCCCTCTATGTCCAAGGTCAATTTTGAAAGAGTCTGACGGGGCATCTGCAAGCATCAGATAGTAGTTTGCATAACTGGAGAACATGAACCTCAACTACGTCATAGTTCCTCATCTCACTGGCTGACAGGTTATTGTGGTCATCTGAGGTTTGCTTTGTCAGATGTCTGGTGAGGCTTTTATCTCGGGTGGCACTTGAAGGTACTCTATGAGTTCCTCGAGGTCAGATGAAAACTTACCAGGCTGGTCCTCGTCATATCCTAAGCAAAAATATCAACAATTCTGTTGAAGGGAACTTGGTGCAGTGCAGGACAGGAGTGGAGAAAAGTCTGTTCCAAGCATGACTGCATAAGCTGTAGCTTAGACCTTTCAATTTCCAGCTGGTCCAGATGCAACTCCAGGCTCTTACTCTTCAATGGTTATTGGCCATATTTCACCTGGCTGGTATTGTTTTATTGGTGGGTAGTCTAGAGATGAATCTACAGATGAGTCAGCCTTAATCTCCTTTTTGTTCCACACTATTAACGTGTCCTGAGGATCATCTCCTTAATGCAGCTCTTCCAGTACCAGTTCAGCGTCAGGTTCTCGAAGTAAGGCAGAAATAATGTCATTGATTAAGGTGAGTTCCATTCCTAAGTATTCAATAACTGGTTGTAGAACAAGTGTATTCTTGAGTGATGGCAAAGCCTTTTTCATTCCTCACCACTGAGGTGCCATAACAATGTTTGTGTGGGTTGTCTCAAAATGTTGTTTTTCCTTGTTTCACCTTGGTTTTCCATGTTCCATGTACTTTATCTGTGCTATCATTTTGCCCTGCTTTATTTTTGGCTGACACAGGTGGTGGTCAGTAGCACTCTGATGTGAGAGAGAAATTACTTTTTATTCGCATGGGTTCCTTATAAGTGCGCAAGGCCACACCTCACCCAACTCTTGCGTCAGCTAGAATCAAACAATAAGTAACCAATTTAATATTCCTGCAGCGGGCTCAGCAATACTTAGTATACAAGAAACCTGTTAATTTAGTTCTGTCTCTCTGTCGGGAGAGACCTTTATTTGATGTCATCAGAGATGGACCCCAGTCTACTCCCTATTTGATAATGATGAGGAGTGTCACAATCACTAAGATAACGAACTTAATATAGAAAAGATAACGATCACTACTTACTTCTGTTCGATAATACTAGTGTAATGTATAGGACAGACCAAGGACTTTTGATAACAACTATAATTCCACACTTAAAGCAAGGGCTTCTAATGACAACTCTAATTCCACACTTTACAGTTTGTTCACAAAAAATAACAATACTTAAACGATTCACAAATGAAGAATAAACGACAAGAAGAACACCAAACGAAATTGTACACAAATAAATATAAAATGAGACGAAACAAAGACAACAAAAGCACAAACAATAAAATGACACTTGCAAAAATGAAAAGTTAGCAGAGAGAAAGACGATAAAACACAAAAGCAAAAGCTAATTGTCTGCAAAAATGAAAAGTTAGCAGAGAGAAAGACGATAAAACACAAAAGCAAAAGCTAATTGTCCACCAGACTTCATAAACGCTCACGCATGGGCAATGACTGAAAGTGAATCCACTCAAATCTCCTGCAGGTATTAACGTGAACTCAATTTGCTAAAGTTTCCGGTGGGAATGAATTTTAGATCAAGTGACACAGAGAATGGGATTCTGTCACGTGACTCAACGAATGATAAAACTTTCACTAAAGATGAAACCCAAATGCAAACTTCACACACACACAACTTAGGTGAATTTAATATCAATGCAAAATGGAAGGGCCAGTATAACACTATAAAGAACCAAGGAGCTGTTTACCGCTTTTTAGACAAAATATATATTTAGAATTTACCGGTCAATTTTACCAGATACGTGTGTCAGTTTTGATAAACACAGTGCTCTCTTAACTCCTCCATTTCTTCACACTTAGGTAACTCTTCCACGAAATGAAGAGTCTAATTTTGTTTCCCATTGCATTACACTTTTCATTCACTCAACTTGAATGCATCGATAAACTGTAATTTTGTTATAACAGGAAAAAAGTCGTTTCTGAACCAGAATTAATAACACGATCACATTTATCTTACGTATCCAGAATTAAGACTAATTCAAGCAAGCAGTTATTCATTCCTGTCACATCCCGAACTTAAAAGGCTGCCAATAACGTTCGGTATGCCAGCACATGTCTGCCCCCACAGGCAGACCAACGTAGGCATACCTTCACCACTGACGACAGTTATTTTTACTCGGTTCTTTATAGCAGCCATGGCGTCAACAGACGATGCTCTGCAGTAATTGGCTTGTTGGCAGCAACAAAAAATAATAAAAGCCTGAAAAAGACGTCCAGGAAGGAGTGGCTGTTATTCATTGTTAACATATGATGTTAGCAATGAATAAATATGCAGAGTCTACTGTATATGTTGGATGCTATTTTGTTCTCATTTTAAAACTGCTTTACACATGATGCAGAATCACGAAGAAGACGCAAACAGGTCTATTCCTGGTTTACATTACTTTGCTATATCGATTATTCTCATTTAAAAACAAACGCATATGGTTTATAACCATGAATAAGCATACATGGGCATTCAAGGCCACTGTCTTTTTCGGCAGCAAAAATCTCCTTTAGTTTTTCGAATAATCTAAAATTTGTCTCTTTTTTTTTAAATCTGTTATGTTTGGATTTTACTTAGAACAGACAATGAACCTTCCTATAGAGTTTATGCACGAATATAATATATTTTAATCTGACATCTACACCAGTTAAGAAGTAAACAAACCCTAAACTTCATTAATTTAGGTATAAAGACTTTTAAATTCGATAAAGCTCAGCATATTCTGTCTCTGACTGGAACGTACTCTCCATCTTAGGACGGAAAGACCCGAGCAAAAAAAAGTAGCCTTCTCACACTGACGATCAAGCGAGCCTGCGCAGATCGTTTCATCGCAGACGTATCGGTTGAAATGAACTATTTGCTCAGGTCGCCTGTGCACGCAGAAGAAAACTGTATAGGTTGTTCACTTTAACGTTCAGGTGTGCCTTCACAGGCCGTCTGTGCAAGTAAACCTGCACAGTTATACTTAAATGTTAGTGGTGGCCTTAAGCAGTAGATGAAAATATTACTCGATTTAACTCAGATTTACGTATGTATAAATATAAGGCTACCTCAAGCAACCAATCATTCATTCCAGTCACATCCCTTAATTCAAGCAATAGATGAAAATATAACTTCGTTTTACTCACACACATATACTGTATATGTACACACACACATATATATCGCCAAAAATAGGTCAATTGAGATATTTAATTTCCATTTACAATGTGAGAAAATAGATTAATACGCGTTTCATGTGATATATACTTTATTACTATTTGTGCTATGCATGGCACAGAAGACCCGAAAAATAAAAAGTAAACAAACAAACTCGTGCGAGCAGCCAGGGAGAACTTACGAATAAAGGTTAATTTCAAAATTTACTTGCATTTAAAAATTTACAAAAAAAAAAAAAAGTTAAATTGAGGTATATAGTTTTTACTTACACAGAAAAATTTTAATAATTTTCGTTTACAAACATATAATTCATTACCATTTGTGTTATGTATGACACGATTCTCCTCCCAAGAAAGAAAAAAAAAAATTAAGCAAATTCGCTTGAGCAGCCAGGGAGAAGTTATGTTAGAAGTTATGTTCATTGAAAAATTTGCAGAAAAAAATAACGCCTATAACTGATAATATTTTTGAAACTGCAAATGCATGATAAATTGTTTCCATAATAATAAAACTTTGCCTCCAAAAAACATATTACACAAAAGAAAATAATGAAAACTTACATAATCCACATAAAAAATAACAAAATAATGCATTGCATAAAAAATACATAATTATTCATAAAAATACATAGGCCAACTATACATATATATGAAATGTAATCTTGTATACTCACCAACAATCCTGGTCTTCATATCTTGCTAATGCCTCCTCCTCTATTCCGAAGACCTTGCAGTTCCCGTCGTATGGCCTGGAGGAGGAGGAGGAGGAGGAGGAGGAGGAGGAGGAGGATGAGGAGGATGCTCCTACTCCTGCTTCCCCAGGGACCTATTGGGAGGTGCCGCTACGGTGGACGAATGCACAATGACAAGTGGTGTCCTTTCGAATGCCCTTCGTGAAAATTAGTTGGAGGATACCTAAGGCACTCGTTGGCTCTGGCACTTTCAGCAGCGAAACATCTGTAAATTCATGCAATTCGGGGCGGGGGTGGGGGGGATGATGGGGGTTTGTCAGCATTCGTAGTCCATCCGTCATCTTCATTAGCATCAACGGATGAACAAAATTTGTCAAGATGGATGAAGCCCTCATATGCTGGTGGTCAACTGCTCACTCTCTTTTACTGGGGTCCTTATCCTTCTACTACAGCGCTCTAACACACTTTGGCATTGTCAAAACACTCGGTAACACCTTGGTAACAAAACTTGAAGAAATTGGCGAAACTGAGTAAGAAATGACAACGTTATATGCGTTTAAATAGGCAGCACTGATAGGCAATCCTCCTAAGTCAGGTCACGCGGTCACACTGGCATCCAGAAAAGGAAATTTCGGCGCATGCGCAGGTCACAAGCTCCTTACACCCCATGCTATGAGGTTCGTGCATGAAAGGGTTAATGTTCATAATTTACCCAAATAGGCTTTTTACTTTAGTATTCCTTTTGTCCATGATAGGTCTTTTTATGCTCAGCTAAATGATCTTATTCACCAGCACTCTCTGGCAGTTAATAGTATAGCCATACTCGAGAACCCGTTAATTATTGGTTCATTCCGATATAAAGTTAAGCTCAGCTTCCTGCCTGATGACTTACAATGTCGTGTAATGGGATACTTGACCCAAATGTAAGGTGCGGAAATATGTGGGGGCTTCTCGTCACCTACTAAAAGTAGAGAATTGATTGTCATCGGGGAGCTAGTTATAGAACTGGTGTTAGGTTGATTAATCCGGAATTTTTTAATGTACGTGAACTTACCAAGAATTGTAAACAGGATATAGAGTGTAAGCAATTTAAAATTCTCGACAGTCACCTCACCTCATCAATTAATCATAGTAGAGTCATGGTATACTAAGAAGCTTGTCCCGACTTGAAACAATCAAATGACCTCTACGGTCGTTTGATTGGTAGCGATCTGTTTTATACAGACTGAATGAAAAGCAACCAAGAGAGTAGGAGAAGCCGTCGGTGGCGAGGCTATCGCAAGAATATGGGGCGATCACTTCAGCGCTATCCTGAATTGCTTAAACGATCAAGACTCCAGAAGGGATGTAGATAACCTCCTTACTGGTAACATTCAGTTTCATTTCGCCGATCGTATAACGCCAGGTAACATCAGCGATGCCATAAACAACCTACCTAACAATAAATACGCCCGGCTGCGATGGTCTACTCGCTGAAACTTTCAAATTCCGCCATCGGATAGTTTACATTTTGCTAAAACTGCTGTATTCGATGCGTGCATAATTCACCGGTTTCTCCCAGATTCCCTACTCTTGGTTCACTTACCACCATTAACAAAAGAACAAGCTAGAGGGTGCAGCTGATCCTGGGAACTATCGCCTGATTGCAATTACCACAATTGCGCCGAAGATACTTGAGTCTGTTCTTCTAGTGAGACTTCTCCCTTTTCTACACACTACTGACAACCAGTTCGGCCTTAAAGCAAACCATTCAACCGATGCCTGCATCTACATCCTGAAAGAATTGCTGAACTATTACCTTTCGTCAGCCTCTCCTGTTTTCCAATGTTTTGTAGATGTGAGAAAGGCTTTTGACAGAGCAACCCACCTGAAGCTCTTCCTGAAGCTGCACAAACGAGGCACACATCTATATCTAATTGGCATTTTATGTTGTTGGTTCTCCACACAGCATTTCTGTGCCACATGGGGTAACGTATTGCCGTACACCTCCGGCTCCCTAAATGGGCTCCGGCAAGGGGCCATTCTCTCCATACCAGTTTAACACGCACACAGATGCCATGAATGTCAAACTGAACTCACTCCCAATCGGATGCATTATCAACGAAACGACAATAAACAACCTCTGTTACGCCGACGATACCGAGATCGCTTAAGCATATTGCAGAACCACAAATTTTCCTCGGAAAGCGTCGTCTGGAATTTGTGCATGAATTTCCGTATTTGGGCCACATTATCACGGACGACCTAAAAGATACGGCAGACATAGAGCAGAGGCGTCGTAAACTATGTGCAACTGGCAACATGACTGCAAGGAGGTTTGCCTTCTGTCACCGAGACACGAAACTGCAGCTCTTCCGCTCGTACTGCTATAGCATAAATGGGTGGGCCCTTTGGGCGATCTATACCGGTGGCCACGTCTATACCCGAGAGACCATGAGACGTATCACTGTTGTTCACAATGACTTTCTGAGACGCCTCACAAACACACCTCACTATCACTCAGCCACGGAGATGTTCATTGAAAATCGCCTGGATAAATTGAAAATCGTTGTGGGACGAACAATGTCCAGTCTGATCGTCCCACTGAGAAACAGCGGCAATTCGCTCATACAAAGCATCCTAGGCAGTGTTCCTTAAACGACTTATTCTCTATTTTTTGCAATTATGAAGTGCCATCTCCAGAATCTGTTATTATTATTATTATTATTATTATTATTATTATTATTATTATTATTATTATTATTATTATTATTATTATTCCTACGTTTCTTGTTGTTATTGGTATTTTTCCTTTTTTATTATTACTGTGATTAATATCATTGTAGAGTTTTGCAATTTTCAATTTTCGTATTTAGCCTTCTGGACCTGACTTCTGTAACCACCTAAGGTCCCTAGCTGGAAATTAATCGTCTGCAATCTGTATTTTTAATTGTTATAATTTTCAATATTTTTTTCTATTATTCTCCATATAATTACTGTCATCACCATTATTATGAATTCTATTTTTTCTACTTCTTCAGCAACTGTGTGGATACTGCCGATTATTATTCTTATCTTGTTATCTTACGTATCTAGATTGTATGTATTGTATTTGTATACTCCATGTATATAGCCCTGAATGCAATAAAGGATGATATTATTATTATTAATACTTTTCTATGTAAATTTCCTAATTCTGAGTCGATTTTAACATTTTCATATTTCATTATTGCATTTTTTCGGCTTTCAAAATGAGGCCGAGTCCTTGACACGTCAGCTGTTATGATAAAACGAAAAAATGGTTCATGACTCCTTCAGCTCCTTGTTCTATGTTAGTTGACAGCAATGCTTCCCAGTTCCACGCACACACATACATATAATATATATATATATATATATATATACATCTATATATCTATATATATATATCTACTGTATATCTATATATATATATCTATATATATGTGTGTGTGCATGTGTATGTTATGTTATGTTTGTAGAAAAAAGTAGTACTAAACACTTCCCAACTTGATTATCTTAAGTTTTTATACCTTTTCCAATCTGAACCCTCTTTTAAGAGCTCATCTGCTTTGAGAGAGAGAGAGAGAGAGAGCGAGCAAGCATGGTTACGACAAATGACACAGAGAATGCTCATTTTGTATGCATGGCCACGCACTTTTTCTTCCGCTTTCTCGGTGATAACACCAAAATATTCGTGAGGGTTAAGAATTCTTAAGCCCTTAGCTGAGAAAAACTGGCCGGACATAATGTAGATTATGTACGCTGAGCTGACTTTTTGGAATACTTCTTTCTTCCGTTAAATAAATTCGTCATTATAATAAATATTCAAATGTAAGAAAATTACAAGGCGAAACTATACTTAAAACTTTAGGAAAGGTTTCAAGTACGCTTCCTTTAGCTCGAAGTTATTATAAACGAATCTGTTCTTAAAACAAATGCAATGACTTTGATTTCTTTATATACACTTTTGTCTTTTAAGTTTAAGTCTCCCTGAAAAAGGGACAGTTGTTAGGTCGCCCATGGACTAATAGTTCTATTAAAGTTTGTGATTTTATGATTATATATATATATATATATATATATATATATATATATATATATATCTATATATATTATATATATATATCTATGTATATATAATATATGAAATATATACACAAAAAATATATATATATATCTATGTATATATATGATATATATACACAAATTATATATATATACAAATTATATATATATATATATATATATATATATATATATATATATATATATATATATATATACACACACACAGTATATATGTGTGTGCGTGCTTTATGTAAATCTGTCTCTGTCTGTCTGTATGTATGTTTGCCCAAGTTTAGAAAGAAGGACAATCATAAAGATTAATATTAACAACAGCATACAATTGCTAGTCAATCGTGCAAGTCTTATTAGGCAAGCTTGCTATTCGTTTTAAATTTTTAGTATTCCTGCTGTTATACTGTTGAGCCTTGGGTATGAAAACATTCATAGTGGAGGTAAACATCGGAACTCGACAAAGACCACAAAGAATTTAGGAATTCTTTTTCCTTTTTATTTATTTGAAAAGACATCCTCTCATATGACATTTTAAATAATGCATGAATTTATTATTCATCATAATTTTTTTTTTATTTGTAGTTCTATAGCAAAATCTACCCAGTTTTGCACCTAAGCCCCGCCCACTGTACGCCAGTGATTGGCTAGCTCTCGAAGGGGGAATGACGTAACACTAGTTAATAGTCCAAATGATTACCAGTACAGATTTAACTCCGTTCGGTCATGCTGAGCTTCGTGCATGAATCATGACACTGCAGATTTGAGTTCCCGGAGTTGAGTATGCAATTGATGTAAGCTATATATCATTAGGAAGATCTTGGATCATTTTGTCTGTGCATCTTTTTTTTTTTTTATCATGGGCAGCCTAAATACACAAGCATCTTGCATTTTTTTTAAACTGGTGCTGGCCTACATAAGCGATCCCACGTAGGCCACATTAATTGAAATGAAGCATAGACTTATGCAGCCATATCAAATGTTAATATCATTGAGAGATTAGGCCTACACGTCAATTTCTTATATTTTGAGGCAATGACAGGTCATAGGACTACACATCAAATTCTTATATTTTGATGCAATGACAGGTCATAGACCTACACGTCAATTTCTTATATTTTGAGGTCAATGGCAGGTCATAGGACTACACATTAAATTCTTATATTTTGAGACAACGACAGGGCATGGGCCTACACATCAATTTCTTATATTTTTTACTATGTTTAGGGAGATGTATATTATGATTTTATTTCAGGGAACAGCATAACGTTTCCTTTTGATAATTAGCAGAACGTATTTTAGTTCGGTAAAACAACCATTGCAAAATAAATGAAGATGAAAAGAACCACAGATTAACCAACTTTTCGAAACTATTGCCAACCAATCAACTTCAAGGGATGGTCGTGACGTAAGCAGTGAGCGGGGCTTAGCTGCAAAGCAGTGTGGATTTTGCTATAGTGTAGCTGTATGATTAACACTCGTAAATTACTTTTAAAAAAATGCTTCTGTAATAATGTTTCCTCCAGTTTAAAGACAGGGTACCCATTTGCAACATTTCTACCTAAATGTCTGAAAAGAACCGGGTACATTTTCAAAGCGTTAGAACTCCTCATCATATCAAGAGGAGGAGCTCGCGCCTCGCGAATTCATTTAGTTGGTTCTCATGGAAGGGAATTGTCGTAATAGACGCCGCCAGATCCTCAACAAAAGAGATTAGGGTGATTTGGAGGAAAAGTTATATCAGGATACTTGCTCCACACGATTGTGGCATCCTCTGCTGGTACAATAATAGTGATAGGTAATGTTTCCATCCCACCTTTTCACAAGGCAAAGGAGAGGCTGGCCAACATTATCTTCAGCTTTTAATCGTTATTGGCTGCCTTCAAGCTGTGAAAGCTAAAACAACACGGACAGAAACGCCAACGTCGGTGTTAAACAACTTGTTGATGGCATAACTTTTCGGGCATCGATGGAAAACTGGATCTCCTAGTGTTGGGAAATTCTTGGAAAATGAGAAATCTTCAGCTCATTAATGTGTTGTACATCACAAAAAAGTAATAGCAGCTATACAAAAATCTATCTGATGTCAGTAATAGCGACTGTACAAAAATTTATCTGATAAGTAAATAGATACACAAGCCTATAGGAAAATAAACAAATCTTTAAAATATAATGGAGTACATTAATCAACGTCAGTCTTTAGCAGCTAAGACTTCAAACTAAAATTACTCCTAAGAACACTACAGCTACAACATCACAGCCATTCCAGTAAAAGTTTGAATCTTTAACAACCAACCTTTTGTGGAAGATCGGTCATCAGGTTTCCAGTAACTACATGCGCATTGAATTTCAGTTCAACTGAAACCGAAGACTGTACTAACGTGTGAGGTTCTAATGGTAATACTATACTAATAATTGGGTAAGCTATCCAGGCTAAGGATATATAAAATAAACGTCTCACATATATGCATGTATATATATATACACACACACATATGCATATATATACACACATATATATATATATATACATATACTGTACATACATACACACACATATATAAATAAATTATACATATATATATATATATATATATATATACACATACATACATACATACATACATACATATATACACATATATATAGATATATATATATACATATATATATATGACGTCACTTTACATATCCATAGCCATATACACAGTAATTAGTATATGGAATTTTTTCAAAACAAAACAAAACATTAAACAAAGTCATTCTACGCAATGTAGTATGCTTCAGGTAAGTTGACAATATCATTTGCATTAGGCCAAAGAAAGAGAACGCAAAAAAAAAAAAGATAGCGAAATAAATGTAATTCTGAGGTGCTGAGAGGAAGGAGCAAAGGAAGACCTAGAAAATACAGGATGATTGAAGGAGAAGAGACAAAGAACGGAAGGCATTTCATTTCCTGAATGCTATTTCTGGTATAGTGGTTAGTGTCGTGGTATGCCACTCAGATGTCGCGGGTTCGCGTCTCCCCCAGGCCGATGAAAAATCACCGGCTCTGTATCATGATCAACTACTGCTGCAGGGTGGGGTCTGCGGTGGGAGGTTGAAACCAACATTCTTTGGAAGCTTGAGTTTCAAGTCAATGGCACCTGTGTGTTTGATCCATGTGAATAGGTTTCATCTACTGAAATAATAATAATAATAATAATAATAATAATAATAATAATAATAATAATAATAATAATAATAATAATAATTTAGGAAAGATAGATGTGTACAGGAGGCTGAGGCACCATAGCGGATTTGCGAAGCAATTCGTATGTTGCAGAAGTCTTGAATTGCTAAACTAATTAATTAAAAAATTTAATTTATTTTTTAGTAAATGGTGAACATCTGCTCTTGGTAAAAGTTTCTTACGAGAAGTATGATTAGATTATCATCATCCTCAAATTCTATTGTTTCTCCCAATCCAAACTTATGCTATGACACACAGCTTACTTAAAAAACATATGGTTACAATGAATGTCTAGATTAATGGGGAAACCGAACGGTTTTTTTCTGTTTCAGCCCTCCAATAATCTTAACTATATTCCTGTAGTTTCATTTATCTATATGATCGTAGAATTGACAGTGTCATTTATTTAAATAAATATTTCTTAAATCTCAACTTCCCCATATTCACACGGTATTTAATCCGCCTTTTTAAAACTCGAGCACAATTTATCGCAGAAGTTCCAAGAAAAAATCTCTGCTGGGGTTGTTTGGTTCCTGGAGAATAGCGCATTGTATAAAATTCAAATAACCTGGATTAAGGAAGTCAATATGGGGCTTATCTCTGAAGATTAGGACTCGCCTGTTTCAATAGACCTTGGAAGAGGTGAAAGGCGAGAATGAAATTGAGTTTCATCGAACAAGAAGATAATGCAAAGTCAAACAGAGAACTGTATCAACCTTTCATTTTTTGTCTCGGAAGAAATAGCTTCCAGCCGTTAGACTTCCTTGTTGCCTAAATAACAGAGGTAACTTGTGATCAATCATCAGCCAGCAGGAAATAATGAAGATACGTTTTTACACCCAATATGCTTCTAACATACTATTGTAAATGCACTTGTATTTGCAAGCAAACTCATACGCAAGCTCACAAAAGCACGTACGCAAAGTTACCCCCAGCAAAATAAGAGAAGCTGTAAGTAGTTCTTTTTATCCTCTGAATAACACAGACCTGTATAGCGGTTCATGAAGATTTTTTTAATTTAATATTTCTTTTATTGCTTAAAAATACACCGGTAACGACAGAGGCTTTAATAAAGAAGCAGCAATTATAATAAAATTATTATTATTATTATCATCATTATATTTTTTGGGGGTTTATCACAGTCATGCTATTCGACTGGGTGGTTTTTATAGTGTGGGGTTCCGGGTTGCATCCTTCCTCCTTAGGAGTCCATCACTTTTCTCACTATGTGAGCTGTTTCTAGGAGCACACTCTTCTGCATGAGTCCTGGAGCTACTTCTGCATCTAGTTTTTCCAGATTTCTTTTCAGGGATCTTGGGATCGTGCCTAGTGTTCCTATGACTATGGGTACTGTTCCTGTTATTATTATTATTATTATTCCGAAGAGCCCCACAGAGGCCATTGACCTGAAATTCAAGCCTCCAAAGAATATGGTGTTTATTGAAAGAAGTAACAGTAGATAATAGGGAACACAGAAGAAGAGATCAGTTATTAAACAAGAAAAAAGTAAATTAACAAATAAATAAATACACAGATAAAGATATAAGTAAATTTTTAAGGTACACGGAGACTTGCTTCAGAGTATTAATGCGTTGCATCTTCGCTTGAACTTTTGAGGTTCCAATTGCACAACATCCTCAGGAGACTGTTCCACAGTCCAATAGTGTGAGGAATAAAGGACCTCTGGAACTGGGAAGTTCGACAGCGAGGCACAATTACTGCATATTGGTTTTGCTCTTCAGCGAATCTGGTCGCTCCCGGCAGCAAGAGAGGGTCAGGGATCATTTGTGAATGTGAAAGTCTCCATTAAATTGCACCTTATGAAGAAGTGACAAACTGGAGACCATCTGTCGATGGTCCAAGTCATAACTGCTAATGTGGCAACAGAAACCTACCACCACGAACCACTCTATTTCTATTAAAAGAGATAATCTCTGGCAGAAGCAGTCATCCACAATAGTGGAGAGTATTCTAATAAAGGAAAGACGAACGTCCTAAACAGGTTGCATTGATTTTATCACTGTTCTAGATAAATCCTTACATACAATACCTAACTTTCGTGCGGCATTTGCTGATACTTTCATTAGATGTTTCCAAAAAGTAAGTCAAAAGCTACACCAAGAATAGTTAAAGCTTCAGACTCAATTGGCAGAGTCCCATCCACCCAAGATTTTGATATTTATAAATGAGTCTCTTGTGATTTCCTAAATAGAGAGCAGCAATAAATTCTAATTGAATTACTCTAGATTCAAACCCTTATCAAGGTTCCTATTACAAAATCTAGAAATATTCTATATTTTAACATTAACGTCACTCATCCCTTTGCGTGAACAAATTAATAATAATATTTCAAAATTCTGTCGCTGCTTTAGACGGCCCATCGAAAATTGGAAAATGAAATTTCCTTTTGATTTCTATTACAACGTGAAATTGATTTATAATTCAATTTTGTTAAGGCGAATGAAGTGAGCCAATTCAGCTAATGGCAATATTTCAAAATGCTGTTCGTTTGCTCACTATTTCAATACAGACTGCCTCTCTGAGGATGAGGACAGTTCATCTCGTCAACTGCTCATCCGAGGAACTCGCTGGTAACATTCATGAATACTTCATTACTTTTCCATGCCTCACGTTTTCGATGCTGATATGTTGTCATTATTAAGGATGGGAAAATTACTTTGTAATTGTGAATCATAAAAAAAGTGCCTTAGATTACATAATTCTATCTGTAAGCATTTAATTTACCAGTAATAAAATTCTTATGTAAATAGACAGAATGATAGGCTGGGCATTCTATATTCTTAGGTTTCGGCCAACAAATATGATTTAAAAGTTACTTTTACTTTTAATCAGTGCCATTTACTCACTGAATACTGACAATTAATTACTGGGCAACATTATTCTTTACATGGATTATAAGAAATGACATAAACTAAACAAATATTTTACAAGGATCTAGATCTCATAAAAAAATAATGGTCTGTCAAAAAATGTGTTCACCGAAAACCATCAGGTAAGGAAAGGCCAAGACAAAAAAGAGGAGTAAAATGATCGTTATTGGTCCGTTTTCTGAATGAGGAATAATCGTTATTGGTTCCCTTTTCTGAACGAGGAATAATCGTTATTGGTTCCCTTTTCTGAACGAGGAATAATCGTTATTGGTTCCCTTTTCTGAACGAGGAATAATCGTTATTGGTTCCCTTTTTCTGAACGAGGAATAATCGTTATTGGTTCCTTTTCTGAACGAGGAATAATCGTTATTGGTTCCCTTTTCTGAACGAGGAATAATCGTTATTGGTTCCCTTTTGTGAACGAGGAATAATCGTTATTGGTCCCTTTTGTGAACGAGGAATAATCGTTATTGGTTCCCTTTTCTGAACGAGGAATAATCGTTATTGGTTCCCTTTTCTGAACGAGGAATAATCGTTATTGGTTCCCTTTTCTGAACCAGGAATAATCGTTATTGGTTCCCTTTTCTGAACGAGGAATAATCGTTATTGGTTCCCTTTTCTGAACGAGGAATAATCGTTATTGGTTCCCTTTTCTGAACGAGGAATAATCGTTATTGGTCCCTTTTGTGAATGAGCAATAATCGTTATTGGTCCCTTTTCCGAATGAGGAATAATTGTAATTAGTCCCTTTTCTGAATGAGCAATAATCGTTATTGGTCCCTTTTCCGAATGAGGAATAATTGTAATTAGTCCCTTTTCTGAATGAGCAATAATCGTTATTGGTCCCTTTTCCGAATGAGGAATAATCGTTATTGGTCCCTTTTCTGTATGAGGAATAATGGTTAATGGAATAATCGTTATTGGCCCCTTTTCTGAATGAGGAATAATCGTCATCGGTCCCTTTTCTGAATGAGCAATAATCGTTGTCGGTCCCTTTCCTGAATGAGGAATAATCGTTACTGGCCCCTTTTCTGAATGAGGAATATCATCATCGGTCCCTTTCCTGAATGAGGAATAATCGTTACTGGCCCCTTTTCTGAATGAGGAATATCATCATCGGTCCCTTTCCTGAATGAGCAATAATCGTTGTCGGTCCCTTTCCTGAATGAGGAATAATCGTTACTGGTCCCTTTTCTGAATGAGGGATTTGCAATCTAAGTAGACCAGTACGATATATGCTTACCGTCGTTGTTCCTCCAGGGGAAATGAATTTATCATTTACCGGAACAGAGACGTTTTCTTACTGGCCAATCTGTACACATCACCAGATCCCATTTTGAGTCCGAAGTCAATCTTGGGACGCACGTCGCTCTTAATGGGTGGCATTAATCGTGCTCTCTCCGACAACTGTTTCGTTATCGCGAGCAAAATCTAAATGGGAGGTGATGGGCCATCCGGCCGTTTGAAGTTTGGCCATTTGTCCCTCTCGTATCATTCATTTACATGGTTCCCAGTGTCGGCGCGTCTAGCAGTCTTTTCTCAATATAAACAATATTCTCTCTCTCTCTCTCTCTCTCTATGCATTCTGGAGGAAAGCCTCTCTCTCTCTCTCTCTCTCTCTCTCCATGCCTTCTGAAGGAAAGCCACTAACAGTCTAAAAATATGACATTCGAGTTTTGGCAAGTTCTCTCTTTAGATACTTAATATTTCATTTCTCGGTTGAGATATATATATATATATATATATATATATATATATATATATATATATATATATATATGTATATATATATCAACAAGAAATGATAGCAACAATAAGGAAATTAAGAAGCTACATAGGGACAGATATCTTTTTATGACTACGTGGATCTATGATAGTCTATAATAGTCAATAACCGGTCTGTAACATATGCATACACATACATACATACATACACACATACAGTATATACATACTGTGTATATATATATATTCTCACTAAATCCACGTCAGAAGGTGAGTGAAAACCGGGACTTTGTACAAGTACTTTCGTAGTTTATTCTACATTTTCGTGTTTATTCTACATTGACATGTCCAGAACAGAAATCTAGAACACGGTTGTTCCACTTATCAGGTATTGCCACTTACGTTTAGTGCCAATTAATATTATAATGAGATAATCGTTATCATTCTATTTTTAATCTTGTTCAAAAGACTTCTGTATCATTTTTCATGTAAACTTTGTGACAGTTGTGAAAAACCACATTTGGTTGCCAGCGTGCGTGGAGTTGTGTGAAATAGAGTGAGTGAACAGAATATAAAAGAGAATATAGAATTTAGGCCAAAGGCCAAGCGCTGGAACCTTTAAGGTCATTCACCGATGAAACGGAAATTGACAGTAAAAGGTCTGAAAGGTGTAAAGGGAGCAAAACGTCGCAGTTGCGCTATGAATCAGTTGTTAGGAGAGGGTTAAGGGAAGTAAGATGGAAGAAAGAGAATATGAACGGAAGCACAGGAAAACGAATGAAAGGAGTTGCAGCTAGGGGCCGAAGGGACCCTGCAAAGAACCTCAAGTAACGCCTACAGTACACCGCGTGAGGTGCACTGGCGGCATTGTCCCCCCTACGGGAAAGAGAGAGAGTGAGACTGGCAGCCGGAGATTCAAGAGGAAACCGCCTTACCAAGACTTGTAGATCTGTTGACCTCATCCGGTCTCCAATTTTCTTTTACAGTACGTAGACGTGTAAGTTTACACCCAAGGTTTAATATGCCTACAGGTAGGTAGGTACCCATGGTATGACTGCACGTGCCCTAAGATATTCCAGTTCCGTGGGTCAGTGGTCGGAATATGTGGGTTAACAATAAAATAAAAAAAGATCGGTATCTCCCGTTAGGGCCATTGTTTTGGTTTATGAGCCAAGAGTAACTTCCTTGTCCTAATGCGTTGAAGTGCCGTGACTTCGGTTTAAACAGCATATTGATTATTGTAGTTTTTCATTTCTTTTATTTCAAAAATACTCGAGGTTTTTCCAAGTTCGTTGAGATTAATAGCTAATAATCTTTTCTGAATCTGACGTATCAGCGAATTGAAAAACTTGAACAGACCACTAAGTAACGTTAACAATATAAACTGCCAGATGTTTCATCGGAAATATCCTAGGCCAGCGCCGTCTCTGAGCGCGCACATGGATGCAGGTTTATTATTTCTTTTAACCTTAGAGAAATTATTAATATAGCAAATATTATAAAAACTGAATAACATTTAAGTATACTTACTGTACAATTCAGTTTTCCGATACCTAAAAATATTTTGCGCTTCGTTACCACAAAAACATGACACCCAAAATGAAAAAGGTTTATATATTTTTCATCTTAGAGAAATTGATAATAAATTAAATATTATAAATACTGAATAATATTTAAGTATACTTACTGCACAATTCAGTTGTCAATACCTAAAAATATTTTGCACCCCGTTGCCACAAAAACATGACACCCAAACTGAAAAAAATAAAAAAAAGCAAATAGAGAAGGAAAATACAAACACAGCTTGTACATAGTAAAGAAAAGAACCCTTCAAGCTGCTTATGTCGACACAAAGCCTCTCATTTTTCCACATCTGAAAACAGCAAAACTGCGCAAAAAGTTAGCAGCGTTTGTTGTCTTTTTTCGTTTTCTGAAACTCTTCACAGGAGTCCAAATTTTTGTTTTGTGGTCTTACAGCGTCCTGTAATGTTAAGTTTTATGTTTTAGACGGTGGAAATCAATCTTCACCTCTCCTTGGCGTTGCTTGTATTTTTATCTATTTATTTATCAATTCTTTAACCTATTTTTTCTTTCCTAATGACTGATCTCTATTTTTTCTGCATTTCTTATTACATTCTGATACTTCTTTCGAATATATATATATATATATATATATATATATATATATATATATATATATATATATATATATATATATATATATATATATATATATATATATATATATGTGCATATATATGTATATATATACACATACGTATATATATGCACACACAAACGTATATATATACACGTATACATATATACGTGTATATAAACACACACATATATATATATATACATACATAAATATATATATATATATATATATATATATATATATATATATATATATATATATATATATATATATATATATATATATATATATATATATGTATATACACGTATGTATATATACATATATATACACGTATATGTATAATATATATACAATATATATTATACATATACATACACACGTATATATATATAATATATATACAATATATATTATACATACACATACATATATATACACATATGTATTTATTTTTCATATCACATTGATTTCCACTGTTTCTAATTTCTTTCACTTTCCGTTTTGTTCCAAATATGTCGGGCGCGACTTCCCCTTCGACTGCGACAGGGAGAACTTCAACTTTTATTCCTATTCTTGAACCACCAGCTCTCCTCCCTCGGAGAATATCTCATTCAGCATCTAACGTCATTATCCGCAATGTATTCTCTTAAGCAGGCTTTAACTTATTAAAAATTATCCATCAAACTTTTCTACGTTATGAAATGAATCGATATCTAATTCAGCGTTTACAAAAACATGCCCACACACATTTATATAAGGACACAAAATCAGCATTGACAATATCCCTTTCTGTTTAAATGATACACATACCAGACCTCACAAGGGTGAATCCTGGGAGCAAAAGTGGATCCCAACAGAGAAAAAAAACTTTTATTATAATTTTTCATCCGACTCCACAATCAATCTCACCGAATCACTGCGTGTTTTTAAACCCTCGCCTGAAGATTCGTTTCGGGAATTTTTCCCGCTTCCAGAATCGCTCTCATTCACTATGCCGCCATGAATCAGCGGCTCTCTTTCTCAGCTGGAAGAGATCCGGATTACCGAAAGCGAGGTTTGAAAAATGTCATGATAGTTATTTACCGCACACTCGCTCTTTCATCTTCGGTTGCGTGAACCGTTAGCGCTAGTTGATTATGTTCGCGGAATTCAAGGGCCACGATTCGTTTAGATTTTGTTTCGCAAAAGGGTAAGTGATGCCTGACTGCAGTAAGTACCGATAAAACTCTTCTATCCTGATGATAATGTATATATATATATATATATATATATATATATATATATATATATATATATATATATATATATATATATATATATATGTTTGTCTGTGTATAACAGAGAGACTGCTATAGAGACTACTATTGAGAATATCACAATGAGTGAAGCCAAGTGGTCTTATGACCAAGAGTCAGACGTTCGAGAGAGAAGTGATCAAACACCAAGCCAAAACGAAAATTTAACGACTGCTCCGTGCTTGATAGTTACAAGCAAGCAGCTCAGTGGCCGAGCATACAAGGGGTAAGGTGGGAGGTCAGAGATAGGCTTTCAAGGGTTACCCGATGGAGTCGGATTGTGAAAGGAGGAGAAAGGTGATAATGAAAAATGTGGAATGATGGAGCTTGTAAAAAAGATGGTGACCTGTGATGCAGTCGAGACGTTATGGATATTGCCAATTATCTTTTTTATCACTTTAACTCGTGTATCTAGTTCGTGTGTATCTACTGTAATGCCTCTACTTTGTATATACCAAGAATACGGCCTCGTGCTGAAAATAAAGATTATTATTATTATTATTATTATTATTATTATTATTATTATTATTATTATTATTATTATTATTATTATTATAATGTTTTGACATGGTAATGAGGTAAAACCCTTCTGAGCAAAAAAATAAAAGTAGGAGGAGAGATAGGTATTGATAGACCCTTCTATCTTGATAATAGAAATGTATGCATACAAGCACAAATACGATATATATATATTTACACATGTATGTAAATATATATATATATATATATATATATATATATATATATATATATATTATACATATATATATATATATATATATATATATATATATATATATATATATATATATATATATATATATATACACACACATATATATAAGTACGATTAACACCTCATGATGGGGACAGTTACTCCGAGACCGGTACTTGTACATTACCAGTTTTTGTACGACCTTTCGTATAACATCACAGTACTAAAATGATCGTTCATGATTTAGTGACATTTCAGTTTTTCCTTCTGCGTGTGTTTTTTTTTTTTTTTGTCAGACCTGACGATGGGGACAGTTACTCCAAAACCGGAACATTAACTTCATGCTTTGCCGGTTGTAGCATATATATCCGTTTATACAAAAAAACCAAAGATACGTTTGAGCAATCGTATGATCTTGTGACAATCCTTCTGAAACCAAATGTTCACGAAACAACTCCAACGCACAAGGACTGAATACCCAGCGGAGCCAACCCTCGACGAATACTAAACTGTATGAAAAATTTCCATTGAAGATGATGGCACGCGGCTCTGCAATTGTAAGCCTTAAAACGTCAGCTAAATTTTACAATCTGATTGTTTACTCGATCGAGAAACAGGACTACAAAAATATCAAAATGAAAACATCCGAATTATAATAAATATATGATGACATGTTATTGTTCGTCAAATTATGGGAACTGACAAAAACTTCAAGCTAGGACAACGCAGATCAAACATACCCTTTTCCAAATTCTCTGATTATTTTTTAAAATTAGAATTTGTGTATAAATTACTGTAGACAAATTTACCTAGATTTTTGTGTAGTACCTCTTAAAAATCAGTTCCAAGTGCTAATCTTCATTTCCCGTTCTATGTGGCAGTTTTCATTTCAGTAAAAGGATCCTTCAATTCAGATATTAAAAGGACACCTCTCTAGATGTTTCGTTTCGTATTGCCAGATCGCAGAGAAGTACTACAATATCTTAGGATTTTTAATAATCATTTGTAAATGTCTTGCTGCTTAGCCAACTCCGTATTATCGCTAGTGTAGATAATTTAGATGAAAACTCACCTTGAAATATTGGCAAGACTAGGCTTCTATTTTGTTTTTAATGACTATAAATTCTGCTTTTCGCCCGTGTTTTCATTTCAGTACATGCTGAACACAAGAACTGGTTCCCGAATGAAGTTTTCTGACCATTCCTTGTTTGGAAATGAATGGGCGTACCATTACTTTTTTTTAGCGTCTGGGATTCATTAGCCATCTCCAAGGTAGCAAAACCAACAAAAATTGTATCACCAATTGCATGCACTTCTTGATCCAGTGATCTTACCCAACTTCACCTAAACTGTAACCTAACTCGTCAGATTCCCCACATCTCAGTACTTATACCAGATTTTCCTAAACAAAGACAACACGTAACAAATGCGCCGAAGTTTCTTCGGCGCAATCGAGTTTTCTGTACAGCGTATAATGCTGTATGAAATTCTCAGCCATGGCCCATTAAACTCTCAGCCACGGGCCAGTGGTGGCCGGCGTTGTTGGCACCTATGGCGGTGCCAGACGCACGATCATGGCTAACTTTAACCTTAAATAAGATAAAAACTACTGAGGCTAGGAGGCAGCAATTTGGTATGCTTGATGATTGGAGGGCGGATGATCAACATGGCAGTTTGCAGCCCTCTAGCCTTAGTAGTTTTTAAGATCTGAGGGCGGACAGAAAAAGTGCGGACGGACAGACAAATAGCCATCTCAACAGTTTTCTTTTACAGAAAACTAAAACAACTAAAACACCTAAATCACTGAAGGAGTTGTAACAATCTGGTGCAAAGTCTTGTTGCTGTGCCTTATAATTTACTACCTTTTTCCTGAAGTTAGCACAGTCTGTAAACGGTAGCCTGAATTTGACAAGAAACATGAGAAGTGCCACCTAACTTTTGAAGATCTGAAATCAAACTTATAATCGGGGTTCATATTGTAAACTGTTGAACTGATTTTCTGCAAATATTACCCTCATTAGTCCAATTTTCTCTAACAGAAATCTGTTCATAAGCAATATTATTTGTCTGGTGAAATTACTCCGGTTGTACATTATTTAGATCCGTTTTGCATTTTGGCTATTACTGCACTTCTTAATATTACAATTTCACCCTATCAGGTTTTTGAAAATTCTTTTTTGACATTGAAAATTTTGGAGTAACTATTTATAACAAATTTTTTTTTCCAGTTTTTTCAATCTTAAGTTTTCTCTTAAGCTAGTCTTGATAAATACACGAATGAAACACATCCATCCCCAGCTATTCTTGGTGTGACTTTATGAAACTATTCTGACATAAAACAGCTTATTTCTTGTTAGGTTATTGTTCTTTTATTCAAAATAATGTACTTATTAGGTCTGAAGATTAAGAAAAACGAAGGCCATAAAGATAAAAAAATAATGAGTAACAATTGCTGAATTTATTTAGATAATAGAAATGTCAATAATAATATTCTGTATTAGGAAAAGATATATAGAATATTTCACAATGAACGACGTAGTACCTCATTAAATATTTGAGTCAAAAGATTAATTGATAGAAACTGCTTAGAAATAAGGAACAGGGTTACGTGTGATTAATAGGGCATTATTATGAAATTCTCTGTTGTACATAACGAACCAAGTACCAAAAATCAGTGAAGTCCGATTAACGAGCAACAATTACCAATAGAAAGTTTCGCATTTATTTGACCA